>NW_025956471.1:0-44869 GCF_023159225.1 Perognathus longimembris pacificus
ACTTAATTTATTAAGCTACTGCTTTTCTTAATCTCAGTGGAGATATTTACTGATAAACAGCTACCTACGCAGCATGTTCATGTCGTTCCTAAATGAGCTTTTATCTCTCTCCCCTCACCACAAATCAGATTCTTCTGAGAAGTTCCCAATACATTATCCTTTCCCCTGTGTAATTACCTTAACAAGCTCCAGCTGTATTTATTCTCAGAAGGTTTACTCCCTGATATACAGCTGCCTACCCCCTTCGTAAGTGCAGGTCCTAAATGAGCTTTTTTCTCTGTTCCCTCACCACAATCCAGATTCTTTTGGGAGTTACCAGTACAGTATCCATAGCAGGAAGTAATTTATTAAGCTACTGCTTTTCTTAATCTCAGTGGAGATATTTACTGATAAACAGCTACCTACGCAGCATGTTCATGTCGTTCCTAAATGAGCTTTTATCTCTCTCCCCTCACCACAAATCAGATTCTTCTGAGAAGTTCCCAGTACAGTATCCTTTCCTCTGTGTAATTACCTTAACAAGCTCCAGCTGTTTTTATTCTCAGAAGGTTTACTCCCTGATATACAGCTGCCTACCCCCTTCGCAAGTGCAGGTCCTAAATGAGCTTTTTTCTCTGTTCCCTCACCACAATCCAGATTCTTTTGGGGAGTTACCAGTACAGTAACCATACCAGGAAGTACTTAATTTATTAAGCTACTGCTTTTCTTAATCTCAGTGGAGATATTTACTGATAATCAGCTACGTATACAGCATGTTCACGTCGTTCCTAAATGAGCTTTTATCTCTCTCCCCTCACCACAAATCAGATTCTTCTGAGGAGTTCCCAGTACATTATCCTTTCCCCTGTGTAATTACCTTAACAAGCTCCAGCTGTTTTTATTCTCCGAAGGTTTACTCCCTGATATACAGCTGCCTACCCCCTTCGTAAGTGCAGGTCCTAAATGAGCTTTTTTCTCTGTTCCCTCACCACAATCCAGATTGTTTTGGGGAGTTACCAGTACAGTATCCATACCAGGAAGTACTTAATTTATTAAGCTACTGGTTTTCTTAATCTCAGTGGAGATATTTACTGATAAACAGCTACGTATGCAGCATGTACATGTCGTTCCTAAATGAGCTTTTATCTCTCTCCCCTCACCACAAATCAGATTCTTCTGAGAAGTTCCCAGTACATTATCCATTCCCCTGGGTAATTACCTTAACAAGTTCCAGCTGTTTATGTTCTCAGAAGGTTTACTCCCTGATACACAGCTGCCTACCCCCTTCGTAAGTGCAGGTCCTAAATGAGCTTTTTCCTCTGTTCCGTCACCACAATCCAGATTCTTTTGGGGAGTTACCAGTACAGTAACCATACCAGGAAGTACTTAATTTATTAAGCTACTGCTTTTCTTAATCTCAGTGGAGATATTTACTGATAAACAGCTACCTACGCAGCATGTTCATGTCGTTCCTAAATGAGCTTTTATCTCTCTCCCCTCACCACAAATCAGATTCTTCTGAGGAGTTCCCAGTACATTATCCTTTCCCCTGTGTAATTACCTTAACAAGCTCCAGCTGTTTTTATTCTCAGAAGGTTTACTCCCTGATATACAGCTGCCTACCCCCTTCGTAAGTGCAGGTCCTAAATGAGCTTTTTTCTCTGTTCCCTCACCACAATCCAGAATTCTTTTGGGGAGTTACCAGTACAGTAACCATACCCGGAAGTACTTAATTTATTAAGCTACCGCTTTTCTTAATCTCAGTGGAGATATTTACTGATAAACAGCTACCTACGCAGCATGTTCATGTGGTTACTAAATGAGCTTTTATCTCTCTCCCCTCACCACAAATCAGATTCTTAGGAGGAGTTCCCGGTACATTATCCTTTCTCCTGTGTAATTACCTTAACAAGCTCCAGCTGTTTTTATTCTCAGAAGGTTTACTCCCTGATATACAGCTACCTACCCCCTTCATAAGTGCATGTCCGAAATGAGCTTTTTTCTCTGTTCCCTCACCACAATCCAGATTCTTTTGGGGAGTTACCAGTACAGTAAACATACCAGGAAGTACTTAATTTATGAAGCTACTGCTTTTCTTAATCTCAGTGGAGATATTTACTGATAAACAGCTACCTACGCAGCATGTTCATGTCGTTCCTAAATGAGCTTTTATCTCTCTCCCCTCACCACAAATCAGATTCTTCTGAGGAGTTCCCAGTACATTATCATTTCCCCTTTGTAATTACCTTAACAAGCTCCAGCTATTTTTATTCTCAGAAGGTTTACTCCCTGATATACAGCTGCCTACCCCCCTTCGTAGGTGCAGGTCCTAAATGAGCTTTTTTCTCTGTTCCCTCACCACAATCCAGATTCTTTTGGGGAGTTACCAGTACAGTATCCATACCAGGAAGTACTTAATTTTTTAAGCTACTGCTTTTCTTAATCTCAGTGGAGATATTTACTGATAAACAGCTACCTAAGCAGCATGGTCATGTCGTTCCTAAATGAGCTTTTATCTCTCTCCCCTCACCACAAATCAGATTCTTCTGAGGAGTTCCCAGTACATTATCATTTCCCCTCTGTAATTACCTTAACAAGCTCCAGCTGTTTTTATTCTCAGAAGGTTTACTCCCTGATATACAGCTGCCTACCCCCTTCGTAAGTGCAGGTCCTAAATGAGCTTTTTTCTCTGTTCCCTCACCACAATCCAGATTCTTTTGGGGAGTTACCAGTATAGTAACCATACCAGGAAGTACCTAATTTATTAAGCTTTTGCTTTTCTTAATCTCAGTGGAGATATTTACTGATAAACAGCTACCTACGCAGCATGTTCATGTCGTTCCTAAATGAGCTTTTATCTCTCTTCCCTCACCACAAATCAGATTCTTCTGAGGAGTTCCCAGTACATTATCCTTTCCCCTGTGTAATTACCTTAACAAGCTCCAGCTGTTTTTATTCTCAGAAGGTTTACTCCGTGATATACAGCTGCCTACCCCTTTCGTAAGTGTAGGTCCTAAATGAGCTTTTTTCTCTGTTCTCTCACCACAATCTAGATTCTTTTGGGGAGTTACCAGTACAGTAACCATACCAGGAAGTACTTAATTTATTAAGCTACTGCTTTTCTTAATCTCAGTGGAGATATTTACTGATAAACAGCTACCTACGCAGCATGTTCATGTCGTTCTAAAATGAGCTTTTATCTCTCTCCCCTCACCACAAATCAGATTCTTCTGAGGAGTTCCCAGTACATTATCCTTTCCCCTGTGTAATGACCTTAACAAGCTCCAGCTGTTTTTATTCTGAGAAGTTTTACTCCCTGATGTACAGCTGCCTACCGCCTTCGTAAGTGCAGGTCCTAAATGAGCTTTGTTCTCTGTTCCCACACCACAATCCAGATTCTTTTGGGGAGTTACCAGTACAGTAACCATACCAGGAAGTACTTAATTTATTAAGCTACGGCTTTTCTTAATCTCAGTGGAGATATTTACTGATAAACAGCTTCATACGCAGCATGTTCATGTCGTTCCTAAATGAGCTTTTATCTCTCTCCCCTCACCACAAATCAGATTCTTCTGAGGAGTTCCCAGTACATTATCCTTTCCCCTGTGTATTTACCTTAACAAGCTCCAGCTGTTTTTATTCTCAGAAGGTTTACTCCCTGATATACAGCTGCCTACCCCCTTCGTAAGTGCAGGTCCTAAATGAGCTTTTTTCTCTGTTCCCTCACCACAATCCAGATTCTTTTTGGTAGTTACCAGTACAGTAACCATACCAGGTAGTACTTGATTCATTAAGCTACTGCTTTTCTTAATCTCAGTGGAGATATTTACTGATAAACAGCTACCTACGCAGCATGTTCATGCCGTTCCTAAATGAGCTTTTATCTCTCTCCCCTCACCACAAATCAGATTCTTCTGAGGAGTTCCCAGTACATTATCCTTTCCCCTGTGTAATTACCTTAACAAGCTCCAGCTGTTTTTATTCTCAGAAGGTTTACTCCCTGATATACAGCTGCCTACCCCCTTCGTAAGTGCAGGTCCTAAATGAGCTTTTTTCTCTGTTCCCTCACCACAATCCAGATTCTTTTGGGGAGTTACCAGTACAGTAACCATACCAGGAAGTACTTAATTTATTAAGCTACTGCTTTTCTTAATCTCAGTGGAGATATTTACTGATAAAGAGCTACCTACGCAGCATGTTCATGTCGTTCCTAAATGAGCTTTTATCTCTCTCCCCTCACCACAAATCAGATTCTTCTGAGGAGTTCCCGGTACATTATCCTTTCCCCTGTGTAATTACCTTAACAAGCTCTAGCTGTTTTTATTCTCAGAAGGTTTACTCCCTGATATACAGCTGCCTACCCCCTTCGTAAGTGCAGGTCCTAAATGAGCTTTATTCTCTGTTCCCTCACCACAATCCAGATTCTTTTGGGGAGTTACCAGTACAGTAACCATACCAGGAAGTACTTAATTTATTAAGCTACTGCTTTTCTTAATCTCAGTGGAGATATTTACTGATAAACAGCTACCTACGCAGCATGTTCATGTCGTTCTAAAATGAGCTTTTATCTCTCTCCCCTCACCACAAATCAGATTCTTCTGAGGAGTTCCCAGTACATTATCCTTTCCCCTGTGTAATTACCTTAACAAGCTCCAGCTGTTTTTATTCTGAGAAGTTTACTCCCTGATGTACAGCTGCCTACCGCCTTCGTAAGTGCAGGTCCTAAATGAGCTTTGTTCTCTGTTCCCACACCACAATCCAGATTCTTTTGGGGAGTTACCAGTACAGTAACCATACCAGGAAGTACTTAATTTATTAAGCTACGGCTTTTCTTAATCTCAGTGGAGATATTTACTGATAAACAGCTTCATACGCAGCATGTTCATGTCGTTCCTAAATGAGCTTTTATCTCTCTCCCCTCACCACAAATCAGATTCTTCTGAGTAGTTCCCAGTACATTATCCTTTCCCCTGTGTAATTACCTTAACAAGCTCCAGCTGTTTTTATTCTCAGAAGGTTTACTCCCTGATATACAGCTGCCTACCCCCTTCGTAAGTGCAGGTCCTAAATGAGCTTTTTTCTCTGTTCCCTCACCACAATCCAGATTCTTTTTGGTAGTTACCAGTACAGTAACCATACCAGGTAGTACTTGATTCATTAAGCTACTGCTTTTCTTAATCTCAGTGGAGATATTTACTGATAAACAGCTACCTACGCAGCATGTTCATGCCGTTCCTAAATGAGCTTTTATCTCTCTCCCCTCACCACAAATCAGATTCTTCTGAGGAGTTCCCAGTACATTATCCTTTCCCCTGTGTAATTACCTTAACAAGCTCCAGCTGTTTTTATTCTCAGAAGGTTTACTCCCTGATATACAGCTGCCTACCCCCTTCGTAAGTGCAGGTCCTAAATGAGCTTTTTTCTCTGTTCCCTCACCACAATCCAGATTCTTTTGGGGAGTTACCAGTACAGTAACCATACCAGGAAGTACTTAATTTATTAAGCTACTGCTTTTCTTAATCTCAGTGGAGATATTTACTGATAAAGAGCTACCTACGCAGTATGTTCATGTCGTTCCTAAATGAGCTTTTATCTCTCTCCCCTCACCACAAATCAGATTCTTCTGAGGAGTTCCCAGTACATTATCCTTTCCCCTGTGTAATTACCTTAACAAGCTCCAGCTGTTTTTATTCTCAGAAGGTTTACTCCCTGATATACAGCTGCCTACCCCCTTCGTAAGTGCAGGTCCTAAATGAGCTTTTTTCTCTGTTCCCTCACCACAATCCAGATTCTTTTGGGTAGTTACCAGTACAGTAACCATACCAGGTAGTACTTGATTCATTAAGCTACTGCTTTTCTTAATCTCAGTGGAGATATTTACTGATAAACAGCTACGTACGCAGCATGTTCATGTCGTTCCTAAATGAGCTTTATCTCTCTCCCCTCACCACAAATCAGATTCTTCTGAGGAGTTCCCAGTACATTATCCTTTCCCCTGTGTAATTACCTTAACAAGCTCCAGCTGTTTTTATTCTCAGAAGGTTTACTCCCTGATATACAGCTGCCTACCCCCTTCGTAAGTGCAGGTCCTAAATGAGCTTTTTTCTCTGTTCCATCACCACAATCCAGATTCTTTTGGGGAGTTACCAGTACAGTAACCATACCAGGAAGTACTTAATTTATTAAGCTACTGCTTTTGTTAATCTCAGTGGAGATATTTACTGATAAAGAGCTACCTACGCAGCATGTTCATGTCGTTCCTAAATGAGCTTTTATCTCTCTCCCCTCACCACAAATCAGATTCTTCTGAGGAGTTCCCGGTACATTATCCTTTCCCCTGTGTAATTACCTTAACAAGCTCCAGCTGTTTTTATTCTCAGAAGGTTTACTCCCTGATATACACCTGCCTACCCCCTTCGTAATTTCAGGTCATAAAGGAGCTTTTTTCTCTGTTCCCTCACCACAATCCAGATTCTTTTGGGGAGTTACCAGTACAGTAACCATACCAGGAAGTACTTAATTTATTAAGCTACTGCTTTTCTTAATCTCAGTGGAGATATTTACTGATAAACAGCTACCTACGCAGCATGTTCATGTCGTTCCTAAATGAGCTTTTATCTCTCTCTCCTCACCACAAATCAGATTCTTCTGAGGAGTTCCCAGTACATTATCCTTTCCCCTGTGTAATTACCTTAACAAGCTCCAGCTGTTTTTATTCTCAGAAGGTTTACTCCCCGATATACAGCTGCCTACCCCCTTCGTTAGTGCAGGTCCTAAATGAGCTTTTTTCTCTGTTGCCTCACCACAATCCAGATTCTTTTGGGGAGTTACCAGTACAGTAACCATACCAGGAAGTACTTAATTTCTTAAGCTACTGCTTTTCTTAATCTCAGTGGAGATATTTACTGATAAACAGCTAGCTATGCAACATGTTCATGTCGTTCCTAAATGAGCTTTTATCTCTCTCCCCTCACCACAAATCAGATTCTTCTGAGGAGTTCCCAGTACATTATCCTTTCCCCTGTGTAATTACCTTAACAAGCTCCAGCTGTTTTTATTCTCAGAAGGTTTACTCCCTGGTATACAGCTGCCTACCCCCTTCGTAAGTGCAGGTCCTAAATGAGCTGATTTCTCTGTTCCCTCACCACAATCCAGATTCTTTTGGGGAGTTACCAGTACAGTAACCATACCAGGAAGTACTTAATTTATTAAGCTACTGCTTTTCTTAATCTCAGTGGAGATATTTACTGATAAACAGCTACCTACGCAGCATGTTCATGTCGTTCTTAATGAGCTTTTATCTCTCTCCCCTCACCACAAATCAGATTCTTCTGAGGAGTTCCCAGTACATTATCCTTTCCCCTGTGTAATTACCTTAACAAGCTCCAGCTGTTTTTATTCTCAGAAGGTTTACTCCCTGATATACAGCTGCCTACCCCCTTCGTAAGTGCAGGTCCTAAATGAGCTTTTTTCTCTGTTCCCTCACCACAATCCAGATTCTTTTGGGGAGTTACCAGTACAGTAACCATACCAGGAAGTACTTAATTTATTAAGCTACTGCTTTTCTTAATCTCAGTGGAGATATTTACTGATAAAGAGCTACCTACGCAGTATGTTCATGTCGTTCCTAAATGAGCTTTTATCTCTCTCCCCTCACCACAAATCAGATTCTTCTGAGGAGTTCCCAGTACATTATCCTTTCCCCTGTGTAATTACCTTAACAAGCTCCAGCTGTTTTTATTCTCAGAAGGTTTACTCCCTGATATACAGCGGCCTACCCCCTTCGCAAGTGCAGGTCCTAAATGAGCTTTTTTCTCTGTTCCCTCACCACAATCCAGATTCTTTTGGGGAGTTACCAGTACAGTAACCATACCAGGAAGTACTTAATTTATTAAGCTACTGCTTTTCTTAATCTCAGTGGAGATATTTACTGATAATCAGCTACGTATACAGCATGTTCACGTCGTTCCTAAATGAGCTTTTATCTCTCTCCCCTCACCACAAATCAGATTCTTCTGAGGAGTTCCCAGTACATTATCCTTTCCCCTGTGTAATTACCTTAACAAGCTCCAGCTGTTTTTATTCTCCGAAGGTTTACTCCCTGATATACAGCTGCCTACCCCCTTCGTAAGTGCAGGTCCTAAATGAGCTTTTTTCTCTGTTCCCTCACCACAATCCAGATTGTTTTGGGGAGTTACCAGTACAGTATCCATACCAGGAAGTACTTAATTTATTAAGCTACTGGTTTTCTTAATCTCAGTGGAGATATTTACTGATAAACAGCTACGTATGCAGCATGTACATGTCGTTCCTAAATGAGCTTTTATCTCTCTCCCCTCACCACAAATCAGATTCTTCTGAGGAGTTCCCAGTACATTATCCTTTCCCCTGGGTAATTACCTTAACAAGCTGCAGCTGTTTATGTTCTCAGAAGGTTTACTCCCTGATACACAGCTGCCTACCCCCTTCGTAAGTGCAGGTCCTAAATGAGCTTTTTTCTCTGTTCCCTCACCACAATCCAGATTCTTTTGGGGAGTTACCAGTACAGTAACCATACCAGGAAGTACTTAATTTATTGAGCTACTGCTTTTCTTAATCTCAGTGGAGATATTTACTGATAAACAGCTACCTACGCAGCATGTTCATGTCGTACATAAATGAGTTCTTATCTCTCTCCCCTCACCACAAATCAGATTCTTCTGAGGAGTTCCCAGTACATTATCCTTTCCCCTGTGTAATTACCTTAACAAGCTCCAGCTGTTTTTATTCTCAGAAGGTTTACTCCCTCATATACAGCTGCCTAGCCCCTTCGTAAGTGAAGGTCCTAAATGAGCTTTTTTCTCTGTTCCCTCACCACAATCCAGATTCTTTTGGGGAGTTACCAGTACAGTAACCATACCAGGAAGTACTTAATTTATTAAGCTACTGCTTTTCTTAATCTCAGTGGTGATATTTACTGATAAACAGCTACCTACGCAGCATGTTCATGTCGTTCCTAAATGAGCTTTTATCTCTCTCCCCACACCACAAATCAGATTCTTCTGAGGAGTTCCCAGTACATTATCCTTTCTCCTGTGTAATTACCTTAACAAGCTCCAGCTGTTTTTATTCTCAGAAGGTTTACTCCATGATATACAGCTGCCTACCCCATTCGTAAGTGCAGGTCCTAAATGAGCTTTTTTCTCTGTTCCCTCACCACAATCCAGATTCTTTTGGGGAGTTACCAGTACAGTAACCACACCAGGAAGTACTTAATTTATTAAGCTACTGCTTTTCTTAATCTCAGTGGAGATATTTACTGATAAACAGCAACCTACGCAGCATGTTCATGTCGTTCCTAAATGAGCTTTTATCTCTCTCCCCTCACCACAAATCAGATTCTTCTGAGAAGTTCCCAGTACATTATCCATTCCCCTGGGTAATTACCTTAACAAGTTCCAGCTGTTTATGTTCTCAGAAGGTTTACTCCCTGATACACAGCTGCCTACCCCCTTCGTAAGTGCAGGTCCTAAATGAGCTTTTTTCCTCTGTTCCGTCACCACAATCCAGATTCTTTTGGGGAGTTACCAGTACAGTAACCATACCAGGAAGTACTTAATTTATTAAGCTACTGCTTTTCTTAATCTCAGTGGAGATATTTACTGATAAACAGCTACCTACGCAGCATGTTCATGTCGTTCCTAAATGAGCTTTTATCTCTCTCCCCTCACCACAAATCAGATTCTTCTGAGGAGTTCCCAGTACATTATCCTTTCCCCTGTGTAATTACCTTAACAAGCTCCAGCTGTTTTTATTCTCAGAAGGTTTACTCCCTGATATACAGCTGCCTACCCCCTTCGTAAGTGCAGGTCCTAAATGAGCTTTTTCTCTGTTCCCTCACCACAATCCAGATTCTTTTGGGGAGTTACCAGTACAGTAACCATACCAGGAAGTACTTAATTTATTAAGCTACTGCTTTTCTTAATCTCAGTGGAGATATTTACTGATAAACAGCTACCTACGCAGCATCTTCATGTCGTTACTAAATGAGCTTTTATCTCTCTCCCCTCACCACAAATCAGATTCTTGAGGAGTTCCCAGTACATTATCCTTTCCCCTGTGTAATTACCTTAACAAGCTCCAGCTGTTTTTATTCTCAGAAGGTTTACTCCCTGATATACAGCTGCCTACCCCCTTCGTAAGTGCAGGTCCTAAATGAGCTTTTTTCTCTGTTCCCTCACCACAATCCAGATTCTTTTGGGGAGTTACCAGTACAGTAACATACCAGGAAGTACTTAATTTATAAGCTACTGCTTTTCTTAATCTCAGTGGAGATATTTACTGATAAACAGCTACCTACGCAGCATGTTCATGTCGTTCCTAAATGAGCTTTTATCTCTCTCCCCTCACCACAAATCAGATTCTTCTGAGGAGTTCCCAGTACATTATCCTTTCCCCTGTGTAATTACCTTAACAAGCTCCAGCTGTTTTTATTCTCAGAAGGTTTACTCCCTGATATACAGCTGCCTACCCCCTTCGTAGTGCAGGTCCTAAATGAGCTTTTTTCTCTGTTCCCTCACCACAATCCAGATTCTTTTGGGGAGTTACCAGTACAGTAACCATACCAGGAAGTACTTAATTTTTTAAGCTACTGCTTTTCTTAATCTCAGTGGAGATATTTACTGATAAACAGCTACCTAGCAGCATGTTCATGTCGTTCCTAAATGAGCTTTTATCTCTCTCCCCTCACCACAAATCAGATTCTTCTGAGGAGTTCCCAGTACATTATCTTTCCCCTGTGTAATTACCTTAACAAGCTCCAGCTGTTTTTATTCTCAGAAGGTTTACTCCCTGATATACAGCTGCCTACCCCCTTCGTAAGTGCAGGTCCTAAATGAGCTTTTTTCTCTGTTCCCTCACCACAATCCAGATTCTTTTGGGGAGTTACCAGTACAGTAACCATACCAGGAAGTACTTAATTTATTAAGCTACTGCTTTTCTTAATCTCAGTGGAGATATTTACTGATAAACAGCTACCTACGCAGCATGTTCATGTCGTTCCTAAATGAGCTTTTATCTCTCTTCCCCTCACCACAAATCAGATTCTTCTGAGGAGTTCCCAGTACATTATCCTTTCCCCTGTGTAATTACCTTAACAAGCTCCAGCTGTTTTTATTCTCAGAAGGTTTACTCCCTGATATACAGCTGCCTACCCCCTTCGTAAGTGCAGGTCCTAAATGAGCTTTTTTCTCTGTTCCCTCACCACAATCCAGATTCTTTTGGGGAGTTACCAGTACAGTAACCATACCAGGAAGTACTTAATTTATTAAGCTACTGCTTTTCTTAATCTCAGTGGAGATATTTACTGATAAACAGCTACCTACGCAGCATGTTCATGTCGTTCCTAAATGAGCTTTTATCTCTCTCCCCTCACCACAAATCAGATTCTTCTGAGGAGTTCCCAGTACATTATCCTTTCCCCTGTGTAATTACCTTAACAAGCTCCAGCTGTTTTTATTCTCAGAAGGTTTTACTCCCTGATATACAGCTGCCTACCCCCTTCGTAAGTGCAGGTCCTAAATGAGCTTTTTTCTCTGTTCCCACACCACAATCCAGATTCTTTTGGGGAGTTACCAGTACAGTAACCATACCAGGAAGTACTTAATTTATTAAGCTACTGCTTTTCTTAATCTCAGTGGAGATATTTACTGATAAACAGCTACCTACGCAGCATGTTCATGTCGTTCCTAAATGAGCTTTTATCTCTCTCCCCTCACCACAAATCAGATTCTTCTGAGGAGTTCCCAGTACATTATCCTTTCCCCTGTGTATTACCTTAACAAGCTCCAGCTGTTTTTATTCTCAGAAGGTTTACTCCCTGATATACAGCTGCCTACCCCCTTCGTAAGTGCAGGTCCTAAATGAGCTTTTTTCTCTGTTCCCTCACCACAATCCAGATTCTTTTGGGGAGTTACCAGTACAGTAACCATACCAGGAGTACTTAATTTATTAAGCTACTGCTTTTCTTAATCTCAGTGGAGATATTTACTGATAAACAGCTACCTACGCAGCATGTTCATGTCGTTCCTAAATGAGCTTTTATCTCTCTCCCCTCACCACAAATCAGATTCTTCTGAGGAGTTCCCAGTACATTATCCTTTCCCCTGTGTAATTACCTTAACAAGCTCCAGCTGTTTTTATTCTCAGAAGGTTTACTCCCTGATATACAGCTGCCTACCCCCTTCGTAAGTGCAGGTCCTAAATGAGCTTTTTTCTCTGTTCCCTCACCACAATCCAGATTCTTTTGGGGAGTTACCAGTACAGTAACCATACCAGGAAGTACTTAATTTATTAAGCTACTGCTTTTCTTAATCTCAGTGGAGATATTTACTGATAAACAGCTACCTACGCAGCATGTTCATGTCGTTCCTAAATGAGCTTTTATCTCTCTCCCCTCACCACAAATCAGATTCTTCTGAGGAGTTCCCAGTACATTATCCTTTCCCCTGTGTAATTACCTTAACAAGCTCCAGCTGTTTTTATTCTCAGAAGGTTTACTCCCTGATATACAGCTGCCTACCCCCTTCGTAAGTGCAGGTCCTAAATGAGCTTTTTCTCTGTTCCCTCACCACAATCCAGATTCTTTTGGGGAGTTACCAGTACAGTAACCATACCAGGAAGTACTTAATTTATTAAGCTACTGCTTTTCTTAATCTCAGTGGAGATATTTACTGATAAACAGCTACCTACGCAGCATGTTCATGTCGTTCTAAATGAGCTTTTATCTCTCTCCCCTCACCACAAATCAGATTCTTCTGAGGAGTTCCCAGTACATTATCCTTTCCCCTGTGTAATTACCTTAACAAGCTCCAGCTGTTTTTATTCTCAGAAGGTTTACTCCCTGATATACAGCTGCCTACCCCCTTCGTAAGTGCAGGTCCTAAATGAGCTTTGTTCTCTGTTCCCTCACCACAATCCAGATTCTTTTGGGGAGTTACCAGTACAGTAACCATACCAGGAAGTACTTAATTTATTAAGCTACTGCTTTTCTTAATCTCAGTGGAGATATTTACTGATAAACAGCTACCTACGCAGCATGTTCATGTCGTTCCTAAATGAGCTTTTATCTCTCTCCCCTCACCACAAATCAGATTCTTCTGAGGAGTTCCCAGTACATTATCCTTTCCCCTGTGTAATTACCTTAACAAGCTCCAGCTGTTTTTATTCTCAGAAGGTTTACTCCCTGATATACAGCTGCCTACCCCCTTCGTAAGTGCAGGTCCTAAATGAGCTTTTTTCTCTGTTCCCTCACCACAATCCAGATTCTTTTGGTAGTTACCAGTACAGTAACCATACCAGGTAGTACTTGATTCATTAAGCTACTGCTTTTCTTAATCTCAGTGGAGATATTTACTGATAAACAGCTACCTACGCAGCATGTTCATGTCGTTCCTAAATGAGCTTTTATCTCTCTCCCCTCACCACAAATCAGATTCTTCTGAGGAGTTCCCAGTACATTATCCTTTCCCCTGTGTAATTACCTTAACAAGCTCCAGCTGTTTTTATTCTCAGAAGGTTTACTCCCTGATATACAGCTGCCTACCCCCTTCGTAAGTGCAGGTCCTAAATGAGCTTTTTTCTCTGTTCCCTCACCACAATCCAGATTCTTTTGGGGAGTTACCAGTACAGTAACCATACCAGGAAGTACTTAATTTATTAAGCTACTGCTTTTCTTAATCTCAGTGGAGATATTTACTGATAAAGAGCTACCTACGCAGCATGTTCATGTCGTTCCTAAATGAGCTTTTATCTCTCTCCCCTCACCACAAATCAGATTCTTCTGAGGAGTTCCCAGTACATTATCCTTTCCCCTGTGTAATTACCTTAACAAGCTCCAGCTGTTTTTATTCTCAGAAGGTTTACTCCCTGATATACAGCTGCCTACCCCCTTCGTAAGTGCAGGTCCTAAATGAGCTTTTTTCTCTGTTCCCTCACCACAATCCAGATTCTTTTGGGGAGTTACCAGTACAGTAACCATACCAGGAAGTACTTAATTTATTAAGCTACTGCTTTTCTTAATCTCAGTGGAGATATTTACTGATAAACAGCTACCTACGCAGCATGTTCATGTCGTTCCTAAATGAGCTTTTATCTCTCTCCCCTCACCACAAATCAGATTCTTCTGAGGAGTTCCCAGTACATTATCCTTTCCCCTGTGTAATTACCTTAACAAGCTCCAGCTGTTTTTATTCTCAGAAGGTTTACTCCCTGATATACAGCTGCCTACCCCCTTCGTAAGTGCAGGTCCTAAATGAGCTTTTTTCTCTGTTCCTCACCACAATCCAGATTCTTTTGGGGAGTTACCAGTACAGTAACCATACCAGGAAGTACTTAATTTATTAAGCTACTGCTTTTCTTAATCTCAGTGGAGATATTTACTGATAAACAGCTACCTACGCAGCATGTTCATGTCGTTCCTAAATGAGCTTTTATCTCTCTCCCCTCACCACAAATCAGATTCTTCTGAGGAGTTCCCAGTACATTATCCTTTCCCCTGTGTAATTACCTTAACAAGCTCCAGCTGTTTTTATTCTCAGAAGGTTTACTCCCTGATATACAGCTGCCTACCCCCTTCGTAATTAGTGCAGGTCCTAAATGAGCTTTTTTCTCTGTTCCCTCACCACAATCCAGATTCTTTTGGGGAGTTACCAGTACAGTAACCATACCAGGAAGTACTTAATTTATTAAGCTACTGCTTTTCTTAATCTCAGTGGAGATATTTACTGATAAACAGCTACCTACGCAGCATGTTCATGTCGTTCCTAAATGAGCTTTTATCTCTCTCCCCTCACCACAAATCAGATTCTTCTGAGGAGTTCCCAGTACATTATCCTTTCCCCTGTGTAATTACCTTAACAAGCTCCAGCTGTTTTTATTCTCAGAAGGTTTACTCCCGATATACAGCTGCCTACCCCCTTCGTAAGTGCAGGTCCTAAATGAGCTTTTTTCTCTGTTCCCTCACCACAATCCAGATTCTTTTGGGGAGTTACCAGTACAGTAACCATACCAGGAAGTACTTAATTTATTAAGCTACTGCTTTTCTTAATCTCAGTGGAGATATTTACTGATAAACAGCTACCTACGCAGCATGTTCATGTCGTTCCTAAATGAGCTTTTATCTCTCTCCCCTCACCACAAATCAGATTCTTCTGAGGAGTTCCCAGTACATTATCCTTTCCCCTGTGTAATTACCTTAACAAGCTCCAGCTGTTTTTATTCTCAGAAGGTTTACTCCCTGATATACAGCTGCCTACCCCCTTCGTAAGTGCAGGTCCTAAATGAGCTTTTCTCTGTTCCCTCACCACAATCCAGATTCTTTTGGGGAGTTACCAGTACAGTAACCATACCAGGAAGTACTTAATTTATTAAGCTACTGCTTTTCTTAATCTCAGTGGAGATATTTACTGATAAACAGCTACCTACGCAGCATGTTCATGTCGTTCCTAAATGAGCTTTTATCTCTCTCCCCTCACCACAAATCAGATTCTTCTGAGGAGTTCCCAGTACATTATCCTTTCCCCTGTGTAATTACCTTAACAAGCTCCAGCTGTTTTTATTCTCAGAAGGTTTACTCCCTGATATACAGCTGCCTACCCCCTTCGTAAGTGCAGGTCCTAAATGAGCTTTTTTCTCTGTTCCCTCACCACAATCCAGATTCTTTTGGGGAGTTACCAGTACAGTAACCATACCAGGAAGTACTTAATTTATTAAGCTACTGCTTTTCTTAATCTCAGTGGAGATATTTACTGATAAACAGCTACCTACGCAGCATGTTCATGTCGTTCCTAAATGAGCTTTTATCTCTCTCCCCTCACCACAAATCAGATTCTTCTGAGGAGTTCCCAGTACATTATCCTTTCCCCTGTGTAATTACCTTAACAAGCTCCAGCTGTTTTTATTCTCAGAAGGTTTACTCCCTGATATACAGCTGCCTACCCCCTTCGTAAGTGCAGGTCCTAAATGAGCTTTTTTCTCTGTTCCCTCACCACAATCCAGATTCTTTTGGGGAGTTACCAGTACAGTAACCATACCAGGAAGTACTTAATTTATTAAGCTACTGCTTTTCTTAATCTCAGTGGAGATATTTACTGATAAACAGCTACGTACGCAGCATGTTCATGTCGTTCCTAAATGAGCTTTTATCTCTCTCCCCTCACCACAAATCAGATTCTTCTGAGGAGTTCCCAGTACATTATCCTTTCCCCTGTGTAATTACCTTAACAAGCTCCAGCTGTTTTTATTCTCAGAAGGTTTACTCCCTGATATACAGCTGCCTACCCCCTTCGTAAGTGCAGGTCCTAAATGAGCTTTTTTCTCTGTTCCCTCACCACAATCCAGATTCTTTTGGGGAGTTACCAGTACAGTAACCATACCAGGAAGTACTTAATTTATTAAGCTACTGCTTTTCTTAATCTCAGTGGAGATATTTACTGATAAAAGCTACCTACGCAGCATGTTCATGTCGTTCCTAAATGAGCTTTTATCTCTCTCCCCTCACCACAAATCAGATTCTTCTGAGGAGTTCCCAGTACATTATCCTTTCCCCTGTGTAATTACCTTAACAAGCTCCAGCTGTTTTTATTCTCAGAAGGTTTACTCCCTGATATACAGCTGCCTACCCCCTTCGTAAGTGCAGGTCCTAAATGAGCTTTTTTCTCTGTTCCCTCACCACAATCCAGATTCTTTTGGGGAGTTACCAGTACAGTAACCATACCAGGAAGTACTTAATTTATTAAGCTACTGCTTTTCTTAATCTCAGTGGAGATATTTACTGATAAACAGCTACCTACGCAGCATGTTCATGTCGTTCCTAAATGAGCTTTTATCTCTCTCCCCTCACCACAAATCAGATTCTTCTGAGGAGTTCCCAGTACATTATCCTTTCCCCTGTGTAATTACCTTAACAAGCTCCAGCTGTTTTTATTCTCAGAAGGTTTACTCCCTGATATACAGCTGCCTACCCCCTTCGTAAGTGCAGGTCCTAAATGAGCTTTTTTCTCTGTTCCCTCACCACAATCCAGATTCTTTTGGGGAGTTACCAGTACAGTAACCATACCAGGAAGTACTTAATTTATTAAGCTACTGCTTTTCTTAATCTCAGTGGAGATATTTACTGATAAACAGCTACCTACGCAGCATGTTCATGTCGTTCCTAAATGAGCTTTTATCTCTCTCCCCTCACCACAAATCAGATTCTTCTGAGGAGTTCCCAGTACATTATCCTTTCCCCTGTGTAATTACCTTAACAAGCTCCAGCTGTTTTTATTCTCAGAAGGTTTACTCCCTGATATACAGCTGCCTACCCCCTTCGTAAGTGCAGGTCCTAAATGAGCTTTTTTCTCTGTTCCCTCACCACAATCCAGATTCTTTTGGGGAGTTACCAGTACAGTAACCATACCAGGAAGTACTTAATTTATTAAGCTACTGCTTTTCTTAATCTCAGTGGAGATATTTACTGATAAACAGCTACCTACGCAGCATGTTCATGTCGTTCCTAAATGAGCTTTTATCTCTCTCCCCTCACCACAAATCAGATTCTTCTGAGGAGTTCCCAGTACATTATCCTTTCCCCTGTGTAATTACCTTAACAAGCTCCAGCTGTTTTTATTCTCAGAAGGTTTACTCCCTGATATACAGCTGCCTACCCCCTTCGTAAGTGCAGGTCCTAAATGAGCTTTTTTCTCTGTTCCCTCACCACAATCCAGATTCTTTTGGGGAGTTACCAGTACAGTAACCATACCAGGAAGTACTTTATTTAATAAGCTACTGCTTTCTTAATCTCAGTGGAGATATTTACTGATAAACAGCTACCTACGCAGCATGTTCATGTCGTTCCTAAATGAGCTTTTATCTCTCTCCCCTCACCACAAATCATATTCTTCTGAGGAGTTCCCAGTACATTAGCCTTTCCCCTGTGTAATTACCTTAACAAGCTCCAGCTGTTTTTATTCTCAGAAGGTTTACTCCCTGATATACAGCTGCCTACCCCCTTCGTAAGTGCAGGTCCTAAATGAGCTTTTTTCTCTGTTCCCTCAGCACAATCCAGATTCTTTTGGGGAGTTACCAGTACAGTAACCATACCAGGAAGTACTTAATTTATTAAGCTACTGCTTTTCTTAATCTCAGTGGAGATATTTACTGATAAACAGCTACCTACGCAGCATGTTCATGTCGTTCCTAAATGAGCTTTTATCTCTCTCCCCTCACCACAAATCAGATTATTCTGAGGAGTTCCCAGTACATTATCCTTTCCCCTGTGTAATTTCCTTAACAAGCTCTAGCTGTTTTTATTCTCAGAAGGTTTACTCCCTGATATACAGCTGCCTACCCCCTTCGTAAGTGCAGGTCCTAAATGAGCTTTTTTCTCTGTTCCCTCAGCACAATCCAGATTCTTTTGGGGAGTTACCAGTACAGTAACCATACCAGGAAGTACTTAATTTATTAAGCTACTGCTTTTCTTAATCTCAGTGGAGAAATTTACTGATAAACAGCTACCTACGCAGCACGTTCATGTCGTTCCTAAATGAGCTTTTATCTCTCTCCCCTCACCACAAATCAGATTCTTCTGAGGAGTTCCCAGTACATTATCCTTTCCCCTGTGTAATTACCTTAACAAGCTCCAGCTGTTTTTATTCTCAGAAGGTTTACTCCCTGATATACACCTGCCTACCCCCTTCGTAAGTGCAGGTCCTAAATGAGCTTTTTTCTCTGTTCCCTCACCACAATCCAGATTCTTTTGGGGAGTTACCAGTACAGTAACCATACCAGGAAGTACTTAATTTATTAAGCTACTGCTTTTCTTTATCTCAGTGGAGATAGTTACTGATAAACAGCTACCTACGCAGCATATTTATGTCGTTCTTAATGAGCTTTTATCTCTCTCCCCTCACCACAATTCAGATTCTTCTGAGGAGTTCCCAGTACATTATCCTTTCCCCTGTGCAATTACCATAACAAGCTGCAGCTGTTTTTATTCTCAGAAGGTTTACTCACTCATATACAGCTGCCTACCCCCTTCGTAAGTGCAGGTCCTAAATGAGCTTTTTTCTCTGTTCCCTCACCACAATCCAGATTCTTTTGGGGAGTTACCAGTACAGTATCCATACAGGGAGTACTTAATTTATTAAGCTACTGCTTTTCTTAATCTCAGTGAAGATATTTACTGATAAACAGCTACGTATGCAGCATGGTAATGTCGTTCCTAAATGAGCTTTCATCTCTCTGAACTCACTACAAATCAGATTCTTCAGAGGAGTTCCCAGTACATTATCCTTTCCCCTGTGTAATTACCTTAACAAGCTCCAGCTGTTTTTATTCTCAGAAGGTTTACTCCCTGATATACAGCTGCCTACCCCCTTCGTAAGTGCAGGTCCTAAATGAGCTTTTTTCTCTGTTCCCTCGCCACAATCCAGATTCTTTTGGGGAGTTACCAGTACAGTAATCGTACCAGGAAGTACTTAATTTAATTAGCTACTGCCTTTCTTAATCTCAGTGGAGATATTTACTGATGAACAGCTACCTACGCAGCATGTTCATGTCGTTCCTAAATGAGCTTTTATCTCTCTCTCCTCACCACAAATCAGATTATTCTGAGGAGTTCCCAGTACATTATCCTTTCCCCTGTGTAATTTCCTTAACAAGCTCTAGCTGTTTTTATTCTCAGAAGGTTTACTCCCTGATATACAGCTGTCTAACCCCTTCGTTAGTGCAGGTCCTAAATGAGCTTTTTTCTCTGTTGCCTCACCACAATCCAGATTCTTTTGGGGAGTTACCAGTACAGTAACCATACCAGGAAGTACTTAATTTCTTAAGCTACTGCTTTTCTTAATCTCAGTGGAGATATTTACTGATAAACAGCTAGCTATGCAACATGTTCATGTCGTTCCTAAATGAGCTTTTATCTCTCTCCCCTCACCACAAATCAGATTCTTCTGAGGAGTTCCCAGTACATTATCCTTTCCCCTGTGTAATTACCTTAACAAGCTCCAGCTGTTTTTATTCTCAGAAGGTTTACACCCTGGTATACAGCTGCCTACCCCCTTCGTAAGTGCAGGTCCTAAATGAGCTGATTTCTCTGTTCCCTCACCACAATCCAGATTCTTTTGGGGAGTTACCAGTACAGTAACCATACCAGGAAGTACTTAATTTATTAAGGTACTGCTTTTCTTAATCTCAGTGGAGATATTTACTGATAAACAGCTACCTACGCAGCATGTTCATGTCGTTCTTAATGAGCTTTTATCTCTCTCCCCTCACCACAAATCAGATTCTTCTGAGGAGTTCCCAGTACATTATCCTTTCCCCTGTGTAATTACCTTAACAAGCTCCAGCTGTTTTTATTCTTAGAAGGTTTACTCCCTGATATACAGCTGCCTACCCCCTTCGTAAGTGCAGGTCCTAAATGAGCTTTTTTCTCTGTTCCCTCACCACAATCCAGATTCTTTTGGGGAGTTACCAGTACAGTAACCATACCAGGAAGTACTTAATTTATTAAGCTACTGCTTTTCTTAATCTCAGTGGAGATATTTACTGATAAAGAGCTACCTACGCAGTATGTTCATGTCGTTCCTAAATGAGCTTTTATCTCTCTCCCCTCACCACAAATCAGATTCTTCTGAGGAGTTCCCAGTACATTATCCTTTCCCCTGTGTAATTACCTTAACAAGCTCCAGCTGTTTTTATTCTCAGAAGGTTTACTCCCTGATATACAGCTGCCTACCCCCTTCGTAAGTGCAGGTCCTAAATGAGCTTTTTTCTCTGTTCCCTCACCACAATCCAGATTCTTTTGGGTAGTTACCAGTACAGTAATCATACCAGGTAGTACTTGATTCATTAAGCTACTGCTTTTCTTAATCTCAGTGGAGATATTTACTGATAAACAGCTACGTACGCAGCATGTTCATGTCGTTCCTAAATGAGCTTTTATCTCTCTCCCCTCACCACAAATCAGATTCTTCTGAGGAGTTCCCAGTACATTATCCTTTCCCCTGTGTAATTACCTTAACAAGCTCCAGCTGTTTTTATTCTCAGAAGGTTTACTCCCTGATATACAGCTGCCTACCCCCTTCGTAAGTGCAGGTCCTAAATGAGCTTTTTTCTCTGTTCCATCACCACAATCCAGATTCTTTTGGGGAGTTACCAGTACAGTAACCATACCAGGAAGTACTTAATTTATTAAGCTACTGCTTTTGTTAATCTCAGTGGAGATATTTACTGATAAAGAGCTACCTACGCAGCATGTTCATGTCGTTCCTAAATGAGCTTTTATCTCTCTCCCCTCACCACAAATCAGATTCTTCTGAAGAGTTCCCGGTACATTATCCTTTCCCCTGTGTAATTACCTTAACAAGCTCCAGCTGTTTTTATTCTCAGAAGGTTTACTCCCTGATATACACCTGCCTACCCCCTTCGTAATTGCAGGTCATAAAGGAGCTTTTTTCTCTGTTCCCTCACCACAATCCAGATTCTTTTGGGGAGTTACCAGTACAGTAACCATACCAGGAAGTACTTAATTTATTAAGCTACTGCTTTTCTTAATCTCAGTGGAGATATTTACTGATAAACAGCTACCTACGCAGCATGTTCATGTCGTTCCTAAATGAGCTTTTATCTCTCTCTCCTCACCACAAATCAGATTCTTCTGAGGAGTTCCCAGTACATTATCCTTTCCCCTGTGTAATTACCTTAACAAGCTCCAGCTGTTTTTATTCTCAGAAGGTTTACTCCCCGATATACAGCTGCCTACCCCCTTCGTTAGTGCAGGTCCTAAATGAGCTTTTTTCTCTGTTGCCTCACCACAATCCAGATTCTTTTGGGGAGTTACCAGTACAGTAACCATACCAGGAAGTACTTCATTTATTAAGCTACTGCTTTTCTTAATCTCAGTGGAGATATTTACTGATAAACAGTTAGCTATGCAACATGTTCATGTCGTTCCTAAATGAGCTTTTATCTCTCTCCCCTCACCACAAATCAGATTCTTCTGAGGAGTTCCCAGTACATTATCCTTTCCCCTGTGTAATTACCTTAACAAGCTCCAGCTGTTTTTATTCTCAGAAGGTTTACTCCCTGGTATACAGCTGCCTACCCCCTTCGTAAGTGCAGGTCCTAAATGAGCTGATTTCTCTGTTCCCTCACCACAATCCAGATTCTTTTGGGGAGTTACCAGTACAGTAACCATACCAGGAAGTACTTAATTTATTAAGCTACTGCTTTTCTTAATCTCAGTGGAGATATTTACTGATAAACAGCTACCTACGCAGCATGTTCATGTCGTTCTTAATGAGCTTTTATCTCTCTCCCCTCACCACAAATCAGATTCTTCTGAGGAGTTCCCAGTACATTATCCTTTCCCCTGTGTAATTACCTTAACAAGCTCCAGCTGTTTTTATTCTCAGAAGGTTTACTCCCTGATATACAGCTGCCTACCCCCTTCGTAAGTGCAGGTCCTAAATGAGTTTTTTTTCTCTCTTCCCTCACCACAATCCAGATTCTTTTGGGGAGTTACCAGTACAGTAACCATACCAGGAAGTACTTTATTTAATAAGCTACTGCTTTTCTTAATCTCAGTGGAGATATTTCCTGAGAAACAGCTACCTACGCAGCATGTTCATGTCGTTCCTAAATGAGCTTTTATCTCTCTCCCCTCACCACAAATCGGATTCTTCTGAGGAGTTCCCATTACATTATCCTTTCCCCTGTGTAATTACCTTAACTAGCTCCAGCTGTTTTTATTCTCAGAAGTTTTACTCCCTGATATACAGCTGCCAACCCCCTTCGTATGTGCAGGTCCTAAATGAGCTTTTCTTTCTGTTCCCTCACCACAATCCAGATTCTTTTGGGGAATTACCAGTACAGTAACCATACCAGGAAATACTTAATTTATTAAGCTACTGATTTTCTTAAACTCAGTGGAGATATTTACTGATAAACAGCTACCTACGCAGCATGTTCATGTCGTTCCTAAATGAGCTTTTATCCCTCTCCCCTCACCAGAAATCATATTCTTCTGAGGAGTTCCCAGTACATTATCCTTTCCCCTGTGTAATTACCTTAACAAGCTCCAGCTGTTTTTATTCTCAGAAGGTTTACTCCCTGATATACAGCTGCCTACCCCCTTCGTAAGTGCAGGTCCTAAATGAGCTTTTTTCTCTGTTCCCTCACCACAATCCAGATTCTTTTGGGGAGTTACCAGTACAGTAACCATACCAGGAAGTACTTAATTTATTAAGCTACTGCATTTCTTAATCTCAGTGGAGATATTTACTGATAAACAGCTACCTACGCAGCATGTTCATGTCGTTCCTAAATGAGCTTTTATCTCTCTCCCCTCCCCACAATTCAGATTCTTCTGAGGAGTTCCCAGTACATTATCCTTTCCCCTGTGTAATTACCTTAACAAGCTGCAGCTCTTTTTATTCTCAGAAGGTTTACTCCCTCATATACAGCTGCCAACCCCCTTCGTAAGTGCAGGTCCTAAATGAGCTTTTTTCTCTGTTCCCTCACCACAATCCAGATTCTTTTGGGGAGTTACCAGTAGAGTATCCATACATGGAGTACTTAATTTATTAAGCTACTGCTTTTCTTAATCTCAGTGGAGATATTTACTGATAAACCGCTACGTATGCAGCATGGTAATGTCGTTCCTAAATGAGCTTTCATCTCTCCCCCTCACTACAAATCAGATTCTTCTGAGGAGTTCCCAGTACATTATCCTTTCCCCTGTGTAATTACCTTAAC
This sequence comes from Perognathus longimembris pacificus, assembly GCF_023159225.1. Taxonomy (NCBI): domain Eukaryota; kingdom Metazoa; phylum Chordata; class Mammalia; order Rodentia; family Heteromyidae; genus Perognathus; species Perognathus longimembris. The sequence continues at coordinate 23,758 of NW_025956471.1, forward strand.
AAGCTCCAGCTGTTTTTATTCTCAGAAGATTTACTCCCTGATATACAGCTGCCTACCCCCTTCGTAAGTGCAGGTCCTAAATGAGCTTTTTTCTCTGTTCCCTCACCACAATCCAGATTCTTTTGGGGAGTTACCAGTCCAGTAAACATACCAGGAAGTACTTAATTTATTAAGCTTCTGCTTTTCTTAATCTCAGTGGAGATATTTACTGATAAACAGCTACCTACACAGCATGTTCATGTCGTTCCTAAATGACCTTTTATCTCTCTCCCCTCACCACAAATCAGATTCTTCTGAGGAGTTCCCAGTACATTATCCTTTCCCCTGTGTAATTACCTTAACAAGCTCCAGCTGTTTTTATTCTCAGAAGGTTTACTCCCTGATATACAGCTGCCTACCCCCTTCGTAAGTGCAGGTCCTAAATGAGCTTTTTTCTCTGTTCCCTCACCACAATCCAGATTCTTTTGGGGAGTTACCAGTACAGTAACCATATCAGGAAGTACTTAATTTATTAAGCTACTGCTTTTCTTAATCTCAGTGGAGATATTTACTGATAAACAGCTACCTACGCAGCATGTTCATGTCGTTCCTAAATGAGCTTTTATCTCTCTCCCCTCACCACAAATCAGATTCTTCTGAGGAGTTCCCAGTACATTATCCTTTCCCCTGTGTAATTACCTTAACAAGCTCCAGCTGTTTTTATTCTCAGAAGGTTTACTCCCTGATATACAACTGCCTACCCACTTCGTAAGTGCAGGTCCTTAATGAGCTTTTTTCTCTGTTCCCTCACCACAATCCAGATTCTTTTGGGGAGTTACCAGTACAGTAACCATACCAGGAAGTACTTAATTTATTAAGCTACTGCTTTTCTTAATCTCAGTGGAGATATTAACTGATAAACAGCTACCTACGCAGCATATTCATGTCGTTCCTAAATGAGCTTTTATCTCTCTCCCCTCATCACAAATCAGATTCTTCTGAGGAGTTCCCAGTACATTATCCTTTCCCCTGTGTAATTACCTTAACAAGCTCCAGCTGTTTTTATTCTCAGAAGGTTTACTCCCTGATATACAGCTGCCTACCCCCTTCGTAAGTGCAGGTCCTAAATGAGCTTTTTTCTCTGTTCCCTCGCCACAATCCAGATTCTTTTGGGGAGTTACCAGTACAGTAATCGTACCAGGAAGTACTTAATTTAATAAGCTACTGCCTTTCTTAATCTCAGTGGAGATATTTACTGATAAACAGCTACCTACGCAGCATGTTCATGTCGTTCCTAAATGAGCTTTTATCTCTCTCCCCTCACCACAAATCATATTCTTCTGAGGAGTTCCCAGTACATTAGCCTTTCCCCTGTGTAATTACCTTAACAAGCTCCAGCTGTTTTTATTCTCAGAAGGTTTACTCCCTGATATACAGCTGCCTACCCCCTTCGTAAGTGCAGGTCCTAAATGAGCTTTTTTCTCTGTTCCCTCAGCACAATCCAGATTCTTTTGGGGAGTTACCAGTACAGTAACCATACCAGGAAGTACTTAATTTATTAAGCTACTGCTTTTCTTAATCTCAGTGGAGATATTTACTGATAAACAGCTACCTACGCAGCATGTTCATGTCGTTCCTAAATGAGCTTTTATCTCTCTCCCCTCACCACAAATCAGATTATTCTGAGGAGTTCCCAGTACATTATCCTTTCCCCTGTGTAATTTCCTTAACAAGCTCTAGCTGTTTTTATTCTCAGAAGGTTTACTCCCTGATATACAGCTGCCTACCCCCTTCGTAAGTGCAGGTCCTAAATGAGCTTTTTTCTCTGTTCCCTCAGCACAATCCAGATTCTTTTGGGGAGTTACCAGTACAGTAACCATACCAGGAAGTACTTAATTTATTAAGCTACTGCTTTTCTTAATCTCAGTGGAGAAATTTACTGATAAACAGCTACCTACGCAGCACGTTCATGTCGTTCCTAAATGAGCTTTTATCTCTCTCCCCTCACCACAAATCAGATTCTTCTGAGGAGTTCCCAGTACATTATCCTTTCCCCTGTGTAATTACCTTAACAAGCTCCAGCTGTTTTTATTCTCAGAAGGTTTACTCCCTGATATACACCTGCCTACCCCCTTCGTAAGTGCAGGTCCTAAATGAGCTTTTTTCTCTGTTCCCTCACCACAATCCAGATTCTTTTGGGGAGTTACCAGTACAGTAACCATACCAGGAAGTACTTAATTTATTAAGCTACTGCTTTTCTTTATCTCAGTGGAGATAGTTACTGATAAACAGCTACCTACGCAGCATATTTATGTCGTTCTTAATGAGCTTTTATCTCTCTCCCCTCACCACAAATTCAGATTCTTCTGAGGAGTTCCCAGTACATTATCCTTTCCCCTGTGCAATTACCTTAACAAGCTGCAGCTGTTTTTATTCTCAGAAGGTTTACTCACTCATATACAGCTGCCTACCCCCTTCGTAAGTGCAGGTCCTAAATGAGCTTTTTTCTCTGTTCCCTCACCACAATCCAGATTCTTTTGGGGAGTTACCAGTACAGTATCCATACAGGGAGTACTTAATTTATTAAGCTACTGCTTTTCTTAATCTCAGTGAAGATATTTACTGATAAACAGCTACGTATGCAGCATGGTAATGTCGTTCCTAAATGAGCTTTCATCTCTCTGCCCTCACTACAAATCAGATTCTTCAGAGGAGTTCCCAGTACATTATCCTTTCCCCTGTGTAATTACCTTAACAAGCTCCAGCTGTTTTTATTCTCAGAAGGTTTACTCCCTGATATACAGCTGCCTACCCCCTTCGTAAGTGCAGGTCCTAAATGAGCTTTTTTCTCTGTTCCCTCGCCACAATCCAGATTCTTTTGGGGAGTTACCAGTACAGTAATCGTACCAGGAAGTACTTAATTTAATTAAGCTACTGCCTTTCTTAATCTCAGTGGAGATATTTACTGATGAACAGCTACCTACGCAGCATGTTCATGTCGTTCCTAAATGAGCTTTTATCTCTCTCTCCTCACCACAAATCAGATTATTCTGAGGAGTTCCCAGTACATTATCCTTTCCCCTGTGTAATTTCCTTAACAAGCTCTAGCTGTTTTTATTCTCAGAAGGTTTACTCCCTGATATACAGCTGTCTAACCCCTTCGTAAGTGCAGGTCCTAAATGAGCTTTTTTCTCTGTTCCCTCACCACAATCCAGATTCTTTTGGGGAGTTACCAGTACAGTAACCATACCAGGAAGTACTTAATTTATTAAGCTACTGCTTTTCTTAATCTCAGTGGAGATATTTACTGATAAACAGCTACCTACGCAGCATGTTCATGTCGTTCCTAAATGAGCTTTTATCTCTCTCCCCTCACCACAAATCAGATTCTTCTGAGGAGTTCCCAGTACATTATCCTTTCCCCTGTGTAATTACCTTAACAAGCTCCAGCTGTTTTTATTCTCAGAAGGTTTACTCCCTGATATACAGCTGCCTACCCCCTTCGTAAGTGCAGGTCCTAAATGAGCTTTTTTCTCTGTTCCCTCACCACAATCCAGATTCTTTTGGGGAGTTACCAGTACAGTAACCATACCAGGAAGTACTTAATTTATTAAGCTACTGCTTTTCTTAATCTCAGTGGAGATATTTACTGATAAACAGCTACCTACGCAGCATGTTCATGTCGTTCCTAAATGAGCTTTTATCTCTCTCCCCTCACCACAAATCAGATTCTTCTGAGGAGTTCCCAGTACATTATCCTTTCCCCTGTGTAATTACCTTAACAAGCTCCAGCTGTTTTTATTCTCAGAAGGTTTACTCCCTGATATACAGCTGCCTACCCCCTTCGTAAGTGCAGGTCCTAAATGAGCTTTTTTCTCTGTTCCCTCACCACAATCCAGATTCTTTTGGGGAGTTACCAGTACAGTAACCATACCAGGAAGTACTTAATTTATTAAGCTACTGCTTTTCTTAATCTCAGTGGAGATATTTACTGATAAACAGCTACCTACGCAGCATGTTCATGTCGTTCCTAAATGAGCTTTTATCTCTCTCCCCTCACCACAAATCAGATTCTTCTGAGGAGTTCCCAGTACATTATCCTTTCCCCTGTGTAATTACCTTAACAAGCTCCAGCTGTTTTTATTCTCAGAAGGTTTACTCCCTGATATACAGCTGCCTACCCCCTTCGTAAGTGCAGGTCCTAAATGAGCTTTTTTCTCTGTTCCCTCACCACAATCCAGATTCTTTTGGGAGTTACCAGTACAGTAACCATACCAGGAAGTACTTAATTTATTAAGCTACTGCTTTTCTTATTCTCAGTGGAGATATTTACTGATAAACAGCTACTACGCAGCATGTTCATGTCGTTCCTAAATGAGCTTTTATCTCTCTCCCCTCACCACAAATCAGATTCTTCTGAGGAGTTCCCAGTACATTATCCTTTCCCCTGTGTAATTACCTTAACAAGCTCCAGCTGTTTTTATTCTCAGAAGGTTTACTCCTTGAAAACAGCTGCCTACCCCCTTCGTAAGTGCAGGTCCTAAATGAGCTTTTTTCTCTGTTCCTCACCACAATCCAGATTCTTTTGGGGAGTTACCAGTACAGTAACCATACCAGGAAGTACTTAATTTATTAAGCTACTGCTTTTCTTAATCTCAGTGGAGATATTTACTGATAAACAGCTACCTACGCAGCATGTTCATGTCGTTCCTAAATGAGCTTTTATCTCTCTCCCCTCACCACAAATCAGATTCTTCTGAGGAGTTCCCAGTACATTATCCTTTCCCCTGTGTAATAACCTTAACAAGCTCCAGCTGTTTTTATTCTCAGAAGGTTTACTCCCTGATATACAGCTGCCTACCCCCTTCGTAAGTGCAGGTCATAAATGAGCTTTTTTCTCTGTTCCCTCACCACAATCCAGATTCTTTTGGGGAGTTACCAGTACAGTAACCATACCAGGAAGTACTTAATTTATTAAGCTACTGCTTTTCTTAATCTCAGTGGAGATATTTACTGATAAACAGCTACGTACGCAGCATGTTCATGTCGTTCCTAAATGAGCTTTTATCTCTCTCCCTCACCACAAATCAGATTCTTCTGAGGAGTTCCCAGTACATTATCCTTTCCCCTGTGTAATTACCTTAACAAGCTCCAGCTGTTTTTATTCTCAGAAGGTTTACTCCCTGATATACAGCTGCCTACCCCCTTCGTAAGTGCAGGTCCTAAATGAGCTTTTTTCTCTGTTCCCTCACCACAATCCACATTCTTTTGGGGAGTTACCAGTACAGTAACCATACCAGGAAGTACTTAATTTATTAAGCTACTGCTTTTCTTAATCTCAGTGGAGATATTTACTGATAAACAGCTACGTACGCAGCATGTTCATGTCGTTCCTAAATGAGCTTTTATCTCTCTCCCCTCACCACAAATCAGATTCTTCTGAGGAGTTCCCAGTACATTATCCTTTCCCCTGTGTAATTATCTTAACAAGCTCCAGCTGTTTTTATTCTCAGAAGGTTTACTCCCTGATATACAGCTGCCTACCCCCTTCGTAAGTGCAGGTCTTAAATGAGCTTTTTTCTCTGTTCCCTCACCACAATCCAGATTCTTTTGGGGAGTTACCAGTACAGTAACCATAAGGAAGTACTTAATTTATTAAGCTACTGCTTTTCTTAATCTCAGTGGAGATATTTACTGATAAACAGCTACCTACGCAGCATGTTCATGTCGTTCCTAAATGAGCTTTTATCTCTCTCCCCTCACCACAAATCAGATTCTTCTGAGGAGTTCCCAGTACATTATCCTTTCCCCTGTGTAATTACCTTAACAAGCTCCAGCTGTTTTTATTCTCAGAAGGTTTACTCCCTGATATACAGCTGCCTACCCCCTTCGTAAGTGCAGGTCCTAAATGAGCTTTTTTCTCTGTTCCCTCACCACAATCCAGATTCTTTTGGGGAGTTACCAGTACAGTAACCATACCAGGAAGTACTTAATTTATTAAGCTACTGCTTTTCTTAATCTCAGTGGAGATATTTACTGATAAACAGCTACCTACGCAGCATGTTCATGTCGTTCCTAAATGAGCTTTTATCTCTCTCCCCTCACCACAAATCAGATTCTTCTGAGGAGTTCCAGTACATTATCCTTTCCCCTGTGTAATTACCTTAACAAGCTCCAGCTGTTTTTATTCTCAGAAGGTTTACTCCCTGATATACAGCTGCCTACCCCCTTCGTAAGTGCAGGTCCTAAATGAGCTTTTTTCTCTGTTCCCTCACCACAATCCAGATTCTTTTGGGGAGTTACCAGTACAGTAACCATACCAGGAAGTACTTAATTTATTAAGCTACTGCTTTTCTTAATCTCAGTGGAGATATTTACTGATAAACAGCTACCTACGCAGCATGTTCATGTCGTTCCTAAATGAGCTTTTATCTCTCTCCCCTCACCACAAATCAGATTCTTCTGAGGAGTTCCCAGTACATTATCCTTTCCCCTGTGTAATTACCTTAACAAGCTCCAGCTGTTTTTATTTCAGAAGGTTTACTCCCTGATATACAGCTGCCTACCCCCTTCGTAAGTGCAGGTCCTAAATGAGCTTTTTTCTCTGTTCCCTCACCACAATCCAGATTCTTTTGGGGAGTTACCAGTACAGTAACCATACCAGGAAGTACTTAATTTATTAAGCTACTGCTTTTCTTAATCTCAGTGGAGATATTTACTGATAAACAGCTACCTACGCAGCATGTTCATGTCGTTCCTAAATGAGCTTTTATCTCTCTCCCCTCACCACAAATCAGATTCTTCTGAGGAGTTCCCAGTACATTATCCTTTCCCCTGTGTAATTACCTTAACAAGCTCCAGCTGTTTTTATTCTCACAAGGTTTACTCCCTGATATACAGCTGCCTACCCCCTTCGTAAGTGCAGGTCCTAAATGAGCTTTTTTCTCTGTTCCCTCACCACAATCCAGATTCTTTTGGGGAGTTACCAGTACAGTAACCATACCAGGAAGTACTTAATTTATTAAGCTACTGCTTTTCTTAATCTCAGTGGAGATATTTACTGATAAACAGCTACGTAGCAGCATGTCATGTCGTTCCTAAATGAGCTTTTATCTCTCTCCCCTCACCACAAATCAGATTCTTCTGAGGAGTTCCCAGTACATTATCCTTTCCCCTGTGTAATTACCTTAACAAGCTCCAGCTGTTTTTATTCTCAGAAGGTTTACTCCCTGATATACAGCTGCCTACCCCCTTCGTAAGTGCAGGTCCTAAATGAGCTTTTTTCTCTGTTCCCTCACCACAATCCAGATTCTTTTGGGGAGTTACCAGTACAGTAACCATACCAGGAAGTACTTAATTTATTAAGCTACTGCTTTTCTTATTCTCAGTGGAGATATTTACTGATAAACAGCTACCTACGCAGCATGTTCATGTCGTTCCTAAATGAGCTTTTATCTCTCTCCCCTCACCACAAATCAGATTCTTCTGAGGAGTTCCCAGTACATTATCCTTTCCCCTGTGTAATTACCTTAACAAGCTCCAGCTGTTTTTATTCTCAGAAGGTTTACTCCCTGATATACAGCTGCCTACCCCCTTCGTAAGTGCAGGTCCTAAATGAGCTTTTTTCTCTGTTCCCTCACCACAATCCAGATTCTTTTGGGGAGTTACCAGTACAGTAACCATACCAGGAAGTACTTAATTTATTAAGCTACTGCTTTTCTTAATCTCAGTGGAGATATTTACTGATAAACAGCTACCTACGCAGCATGTTCATGTCGTTCCTAAATGAGCTTTTATCTCTCTCCCCTCACCACAAATCAGATTCTTCTGAGGAGTTCCCAGTACATTATCCTTTCCCCTGTGTAATTACCTTAACAAGCTCCAGCTGTTTTTATTCTCAGAAGGTTTACTCCCTGATATACAGCTGCCTACCCCCTTCGTAAGTGCAGGTTAAATGAGCTTTTTTCTCTGTTCCCTCACCACAATCCAGATTCTTTTGGGGAGTTACCAGTACAGTAACCATACCAGGAAGTACTTAATTTATTAAGCTACTGCTTTTCTTAATCTCAGTGGAGATATTTACTGATAAACAGCTACCTACGCAGCATGTTCATGTCGTTCCTAAATGAGCTTTTATCTCTCTCCCCTCACCACAAATCAGATTCTTCTGAGGAGTTCCCAGTACATTATCCTTTCCCCTGTGTAATTACCTTAACAAGCTCCAGCTGTTTTTATTCTCAGAAGGTTTACTCCCTGATATACAGCTGCCTACCCCCTTCGTAAGTGCAGGTCCTAAATGAGCTTTTTTCTCTGTTCCCTCACCACAATCCAGATTCTTTTGGGGAGTTACCAGTACAGTAATCATACCAGGAAGTACTTAATTTATTAAGCTACTGCTTTTCTTAATCTCAGTGGAGATATTTACTGATAAACAGCTACCTACGCAGCATGTTCATGTCGTTCCTAAATGAGCTTTTATCTCTCTCCCTCACCACAAATCAGATTCTTCTGAGGAGTTCCCAGTACATTATCCTTTCCCCTGTGTAATTACCTTAACAAGCTCCAGCTGTTTTTATTCTCAGAAGGTTTACTCCCTGATATACAGCTGCCTACCCCCTTCGTAAGTGCAGGTCCTAAATGAGCTTTTTTCTCTGTTCCCTCACCACAATCCAGATTCTTTTGGGGAGTTACCAGTACAGTAACCATACCAGGAAGTACTTAATTTATTAAGCTACTGCTTTTCTTAATCTCAGTGGAGATATTTACTGATAAACAGCTACCTACGCAGCATGTCATGTCGTTCCTAAATGAGCTTTTATCTCTCTCCCCTCACCACAAATCAGATTCTTCTGAGGAGTTCCCAGTACATTATCCTTTCCCCTGTGTAATTACCTTAACAAGCTGCAGCTGTTTTTTATTCTCAGAAGGTTTACTCCCTGATATACAGCTGCCTACCCCCTTCGTAAGTGCAGGTCCTAAATGAGCTTTTTTCTCTGTTCCCTCACCACAATCCAGATTCTTTTGGGGAGTTACCAGTACAGTAACCATACAGGAAGTACTTAATTTATTAAGCTACTGCTTTTCTTAATCTCAGTGGAGATATTTACTGATAAACAGCTACTACGCAGCATGTTCATGTCGTTCCTAAATGAGCTTTATCTCTCTCCCCTCACCACAAATCAGATTCTTCTGAGGAGTTCCCAGTACATTATCCTTTCCCCTGTGTAATTACCTTAACAAGCTCCAGCTGTTTTTATTCTCAGAAGGTTTACTCCCTGATATACAGCTGCCTACCCCCTTCGTAAGTGCAGGTCCTAAATGAGCTTTTTTCTCTGTTCCCTCACCACAATCCAGATTCTTTTGGGGAGTTACCAGTACAGTAACCATACCAGGAAGTACTTAATTTATTAAGCTACTGCTTTTCTTAATCTCAGTGGAGATATTTACTGATAAACAGCTACCTACGCAGCATGTTCATGTCGTTCTAAATGAGCTTTTATCTCTCTCCCCTCACCACAAATCAGATTCTTCTGAGGAGTTCCCAGTACATTATCCTTTCCCCTGTGTAATTACCTTAACAAGCTCCAGCTGTTTTTATTCTCAGAAGGTTTACTCCCTGATATACAGCTGCCTACCCCCTTCGTAAGTGCAGGTCCTAAATGAGCTTTTTTCTCTGTTCCCTCACCACAATCCAGATTCTTTTGGGGAGTTACCAGTACAGTAACCATACCAGGAAGTACTTAATTTATTAAGCTACTGCTTTTCTTAATCTCAGTGGAGATATTTACTGATAAACAGCTACCTACGCAGCATGTCATGTCGTTCCTAAATGAGCTTTTATCTCTCTCCCCTCATCACAAATCAGATTCTTCTGAGGAGTTCCCAGTACATTATCCTTTCCCCTGTGTAATTACCTTAACAAGCTCCAGCTGTTTTTATTCTCAGAAGGTTTACTCCCTGATATACAGCTGCCTACCCCCTTCGTAAGTGCAGGTCCTAAATGAGCTTTTTTCTCTGTTCCCTCGCCACAATCCAGATTCTTTTGGGGAGTTACCAGTACAGTAATCGTACCAGGAAGTACTTAATTTAATAAGCTACTGCCTTTCTTAATCTCAGTGGAGATATTTACTGATAAACAGCTACCTACGCAGCATGTTCATGTCGTTCCTAAATGAGCTTTTATCTCTCTCCCCTCACCACAAATCAGATTCTTCTGAGGAGTTCCCAGTACATTATCCTTTCCCCTGTGTAATTACCTTAACAAGCTCCAGCTGTTTTTATTCTCAGAAGGTTTACTCCCTGATATACAGCTGCCTACCCCCTTCGTAAGTGCAGGTCCTAAATGAGCTTTTTTCTCTGTTCCCTCACCACAATCCAGATTCTTTTGGGGAGTTACCAGTACAGTAACCATACCAGGAAGTACTTAATTTATTAAGCTACTGCTTTTCTTAATCTCAGTGGAGATATTTACTGATAAACAGCTACCTACGCAGCATGTTCATGTCGTTCCTAAATGAGCTTTTATCTCTCTCCCCTCACCACAAATCAGATTCTTCTGAGGAGTTCCCAGTACATTATCCTTTCCCCTGTGTAATTACCTTAACAAGCTCCAGCTGTTTTTATTCTCAGAAGGTTTACTCCCTGATATACAGCTGCCTACCCCCTTCGTAAGTGCAGGTCCTAAATGAGCTTTTTTCTCTGTTCCCTCACCACAATCCAGATTCTTTTGGGGAGTTACCAGTACAGTAACCATACCAGGAAGTACTTAATTTATTAAGCTACTGCTTTTCTTTATCTCAGTGGAGATATTTACTGATAAACAGCTACCTACGCAGCATGTTCATGTCGTTCCTAAATGAGCTTTTATCTCTCTCCCCTCACCACAAATCAGATTCTTCTGAGGAGTTCCCAGTACATTATCCTTTCCCCTGTGTAATTACCTTAACAAGCTGCAGCTGTTTTTATTCTCAGAAGGTTTACTCCCTGATATACAGCTGCCTACCCCCTTCGTAAGTGCAGGTCCTAAATGAGCTTTTTTCTCTGTTCCCTCACCACAATCCAGATTCTTTTGGGGAGTTACCAGTACAGTATCCATACAGGAAGTACTTAATTTATTAAGCTACTGCTTTTCTTAATCTCAGTGGAGATATTTACTGATAAACAGCTACGTATGCAGCATGTTCATGTCGTTCCTAAATGAGCTTTTATCTCTCTCCCTCACCACAAATCAGATTCTTCTGAGGAGTTCCCAGTACATTATCCTTTCCCCTGTGTAATTACCTTAACAAGCTCCAGCTGTTTTTATTCTCAGAAGGTTTACTCCCTGATATACAGCTGCCTACCCCCTTCGTAAGTGCAGGTCCTAAATGAGCTTTTTTCTCTGTTCCCTCACCACAATCCAGATTCTTTTGGGGAGTTACCAGTACAGTAACCATACCAGGAAGTACTTAATTTATTAAGCTACTGCTTTTCTTAATCTCAGTGGAGATATTTACTGATAAACAGCTACCTACGCAGCATGTTCATGTCGTTCCTAAATGAGCTTTTATCTCTCTCCCCTCACCACAAATCAGATTCTTCTGAGGAGTTCCCAGTACATTATCCTTTCCCCTGTGTAATTATCCTTAACAAGCTCCAGCTGTTTTTATTCTCAGAAGGTTTACTCCCTGATATACAGCTGCCTACCCCCTTCGTAAGTGCAGGTCCTAAATGAGCTTTTTTCTCTGTTCCCTCACCACAATCCAGATTCTTTTGGGGAGTTACCAGTACAGTAACCATACCAGGAAGTACTTAATTTATTAAGCTACTGCTTTTCTTATCTCAGTGGAGATATTTACTGATAAACAGCTACCTACGCAGCATGTTCATGTCGTTCCTAAATGAGCTTTTATCTCTCTCCCTCACCACAAATCAGATTCTTCTGAGGAGTTCCCAGTACATTATCCTTTCCCCTGTGTAATTACCTTAACAAGCTCCAGCTGTTTTTATTCTCAGAAGGTTTACTCCCTGATATACAGCTGCCTACCCCCTTCGTAAGTGCAGGTCCTAAATGAGCTTTTTTCTCTGTTCCCTCACCACAATCCAGATTCTTTTGGGGAGTTACCAGTACAGTAACCATACCAGGAAGTACTTAATTATTAAGCTACTGCTTTTCTTAATCTCAGTGGAGATATTTACTGATAAACAGCTACCTACGCAGCATGTTCATGTCGTTCCTAAATGAGCTTTTATCTCTCTCCCCTCACCACAAATCAGATTCTTCTGAGGAGTTCCCAGTACATTATCCTTTCCCCTGTGTAATTACCTTAACAAGCTCCAGCTGTTTTTATTCTCAGAAGGTTTACTCCCTGATATACAGCTGCCTACCCCCTTCGTAAGTGCAGGTCCTAAATGAGCTTTTTTCTCTGTTCCCTCACCACAATCCAGATTCTTTTGGGGAGTTACCAGTACAGTAACCATACCAGGAAGTACTTAATTTATTAAGCTACTGCTTTTCTTAATCTCAGTGGAGATATTTACTGATAAACAGCTACCTAGCAGCATGTTCATGTCGTTCCTAAATGAGCTTTTATCTCTCTCCCCTCACCACAAATCAGATTCTTCTGAGGAGTTCCCAGTACATTATCCTTTCCCCTGTGTAATTACCTTAACAAGCTCCAGCTGTTTTATTCTCAGAATTTTTACTCCCTGATATACAGCTGCCTACCCCCTTCGTAAGTGCAGGTCTTAAATGAGCTTTTTTCTCTGTTCCCTCACCACAATCCAGATTCTTTTGGGGAGTTACCAGTACAGTAACCATACCAGGAAGTACTTAATTTATTAAGCTACTGCTTTTCTTATTCTCAGTGGAGATATTTACTGATAAACAGCTACCTACGCAGCATGTTCATGTCGTTCCTAAATGAGCTTTTATCTCTCTCCCTCACCACAAATCAGATTCTTCTGAGGAGTTCCCAGTACATTATCCTTTCCCCTGTGTAATTACCTTAACAAGCTCCAGCTGTTTTTATTCTCAGAAGGTTTACTCCCTGATATACAGCTGCCTACCCCTTCGTAAGTGCAGGTCCTAAATGAGCTTTTTTCTCTGTTCCCTCACCACAATCCAGATTCTTTTGGGGAGTTACCAGTACAGTAACCATACCAGGAAGTACTTAATTTATTAAGCTACTGCTTTTCTTAATCTCAGTGGAGATATTTACTGATAAACAGCTACCTACGCAGCATGTTCATGTCGTTCCTAAATGAGCTTTTATCTCTCTCCCCTCACCACAAATCAGATACTTCTGAGGAGTTCCCAGTACATTATCCTTTCCCCTGTGTAATTACCTTAACAAGCTCCAGCTGTTTTTATTCTCAGAAGGTTTACTCCCTGATATACAGCTGCCTACCCCCTTCGTAAGTGCAGGTCATAAATGAGCTTTTTTCTCTGTTCCCTCACCACAATCCAGATTCTTTTGGGGAGTTACCAGTACAGTAACCATACCAGGAAGTACTTAATTTATTAAGCTACTGCTTTTCTTAATCTCAGTGGAGATATTTACTGATAAACAGCTACCTACGCAGCATGTTCATGTCGTTCCTAAATGAGCTTTTATCTCTCTCCCCTCACCACAAATCAGATTCTTCTGAGGAGTTCCCAGTATATTATCCTTTCCCCTGTGTAATTACCTTAACAAGCTCCAGCTGTTTTTATTCTCAGAAGGTTTACTCCCTGATATACAGCTGCCTACCCCCTTCGTAAGTGCAGGTCCTAAATGAGCTTTTTTCTCTGTTCCCTCACCACAATCCAGATTCTTTTGGGGAGTTACCAGTACAGTAATCATACCAGGAAGTACTTAATTTATTAAGCTACTGCTTTTCTTAATCTCAGTGGAGATATTTACTGATAAACAGCTACCTACGCAGCATGTTCATGTCGTTCCTAAATGAGCTTTTATCTCTCTCCCCTCACCACAAATCAGATTCTTCTGAGGATTCCCAGTACATTATCCTTTCCCCTGTGTAATTACCTTAACAAGCTCCAGCTGTTTTATTCTCAGAAGGTTTACTCCCTGATATACAGCTGCCTACCCCCTTCGTAAGTGCAGGTCCTAAATGAGCTTTTTTCTCTGTTCCCTCACCACAATCCAGATTCTTTTGGGGAGTTACCAGTACAGTAACCATACCAGGAGTACTTAATTTATTAAGCTACTGCTTTTCTTAATCTCAGTGGAGATATTTACTGATAAACAGCTACCTACGCAGCATGTTCATGTCGTATCCTAAATGAGCTTTTATCTCTCTCCCCTCACCACAAATCAGATTCTTCTGAGGAGTTCCCAGTACATTATCCTTTCCCCTGTGTAATTACCTTAACAAGCTCCAGCTGTTTTTATTCTCAGAAGGTTTACTCCCTGATATACAGCTGCCTACCCCCTTCGTAAGTGCAGGTCCTAAATGAGCTTTTTTCTCTGTTCCCTCACCACAATCCACTGATTCTTTTGGGGAGTTACCAGTACAGTAACATACCAGGAAGTACTTAATTTATTAAGCTACTGCTTTTCTTAATCTCAGTGGAGATATTTACTGATAAACAGCTACCTACGCAGCATGTTCATGTCGTTCCTAAATGAGCTTTTATCTCTCTCCCCTCACCACAAATCAGATTCTTCTGAGGAGTTCCCAGTACGTTATCCTTTCCCCTGTGTAATTACCTTAACAAGCTCCAGCTGTTTTTATTCTCAGAAGGTTTACTCCCTGATATAGAGCTGCCTCCTCCTTCGTAAGTGCAGGTCCTAAATGAGCTTTTTTCTCTGTTCCCTCACCACAATCCAGATTCTTTTGGGGAGTTACCAGTACAGTAACCATACCAGGAAGTACTTAATTTATTAAGCTACTGCTTTTCTTAATCTCAGTGGAGATATTTACTGATAAACAGCTACGTATGCAGCATGGTAATGTCGTTCCTAAATGAGCTTTCATCTCTCTCCCCTCACTACAAATCAGATTCTTCTGAGGAGTTGCCAGTACATTATCCTTTCCCCTGTGTAATTACCTTAACAAGCTCCAGCTGTTTTTATTCTCAGAAGGTTTACTCCCTGATATACAGCTGCCTACCCCCTTCGTAAGTGCAGGTCCTAAATGAGCTTTTTCTCTGTTCCCTCACCACAATCCAGATTCTTTTGGGGAGTTACCAGTCCAGTAAACATACCAGGAAGTACTTAATTTATTAAGCTACTGCTTTTCTTAATCTCAGTGGAGATATTTACTGATAAACAGCTACCTACGCAGCATGTTCATGTCGTTCCTAAATGAGCTTTTATCTCTCTCCCCTCACCACAAATCAGATTCTTCTGAGGAGTTCCCAGTACATTATCCTTTCCCCTGTGTAATTATCTTAACAAGCTCCAGCTGTTTTTATTCTCAGAAGGTTTACTCCCTGATATACAGCTGCCTACCCCCTTCGTAAGTGCAGGTCCTAAATGAGCTTTTTTCTCTGTTCCCTCACCACAATCCAGATTCTTTGGGGAGTTACCAGTACAGTAACCATACCAGGAAGTACTTAATTTATTAAGCTACTGCTTTTCTTTATCTCAGTGGAGATATTTACTGATAAACAGCCACCTACCCAGCATGTTCATGTCGTTCCTAAATGAGCTTTTTTCTCTCTCCCCTCACCACAAATCAGATTCTTCTGAGGAGTTCCCAGTACATTATCCTTTCCCCTGTGTAATTACCTTAACAAGCTCCAGCTGTTTTTATTCTCAGAAGGTTTACTCCCTGATATACAGCTGCCTACCCCCTTCGTAAGTGCAGGTCCTAAATGAGCTTTTTTCTCTGTTCCCTCACCACAATCCACATTCTTTTGGGGAGTTACCAGTACAGTAACCATATCAGGAAGTACTTAATTTATTAAGCTACTGCTTTTCTTAATCTCAGTGGAGATATTTACTGATAAACAGCTACCTACGCAGCATGTTCATGTCGTTCCTAAATGAGCTTTTATCTCTCTCCCCTCACCACAAATCAGATTCTTCTGAGGAGTTCCCAGTACATTATCCTTTCCCCTGTGTAATTACCTTAACAAGCTCCAGCTGTTTTTATTCTCAGAAGGTTTACTCCCTGATATACAGCTGCCTACCCCCTTCGTAAGTGCAGGTCCTAAATGAGCTTTTTTCTCTGTTCCCTCACCACAATCCACATTCTTTTGGGGAGTTACCAGTACAGTAACCATACCAGGAAGTACTTAATTTATTAAGCTACTGCTTTTCTTAATCTCAGTGGAGATATTTACTGATAAACAGCTACGTACGCAGCATGTTCATGTCGTTCTTAAATGAGCTTTTATCTCTCTCCCCTCACCACAAATCAGATTCTTCTGAGGAGTTCCCAGTACATTATCCTTTCCCCTGTGTAATTACCTTAACAAGCTCCAGCTGTTTTTATTCTCAGAAGGTTTACTCCCTGATATACAGCTGCCTACCCCCTTCGTAAGTGCAGGTCCTAAATGAGCTTTTTTCTCTGTTCCTCACCACAATCCAGATTCTTTTGGGGAGTTACCAGTACAGTAACCATACCAGGAAGTACTTAATTTATTAAGCTACTGCTTTTATTATTCTCAGTGGAGATATTTACTGATAAACAGCTACCTACGCAGCATGTTCATGTCGTTCCTAAATGAGCTTTTATCTCTCTCCCCTCACCACAAATCAGATTCTTCTGAGGAGTTCCCAGTACATATCCTTTCCCCTGTGTAATTACCTTAACAAGCTCCAGCTGTTTTTATTCTCAGAAGGTTTACTCCCTGATATACAGCTGCCTACCCCCTTCGTAAGTGCAGGTCCTAAATGAGCTTTTTTCTCTGTTCCCTCACCACAATCCAGATTCTTTTGGGAGTTACCAGTACAGTAACCATACCAGGAAGTACTTAATTTATTAAGCTACTGCTTTTCTTAATCTCAGTGGAGATATTTACTGATAAACAGCTACGTACGCAGCATGTTCATGTCGTTCCTAAATGAGCTTTTACCTCTCTCCCCTCACCACAAATCAGATTCTTCTGAGGAGTTCCCAGTACATTATCCTTTCCCCTGTGTAATTATCTTAACAAGCTCCAGCTGTTTTTATTCTCAGAAGGTTTACTCCCTGATATACAGCTGCCTACCCCCTTCGTAAGTGCAGGTCCTAAATGAGCTTTTTTCTCTGTTCCCTCACCACAATCCAGATTCTTTGGGGAGTTACCAGTACAGTAACCATACCAGGAAGTACTTAATTTATTAAGCTACTGCTTTTCTTAATCTCAGTGGAGATATTTACTGATAAACAGCCACCTACCCAGCATGTTCATGTCGTTCCTAAATGAGCTTTTTTCTCTCTCCCCTCACCACAAATCAGATTCTTCTGAGGGGTTCCCAGTACATTATCCTTTCCCCTGTGTAATTACCTTAACAAGCTCCAGCTGTTTTTATTCTCAGAAGGTGTACTACCTGATATACAACTGCCTACCCCCTTCGTAACTGCAGGTCCTAAATGAGCTTTTTTCTCTGTTCCCTCACCACAATCCAGATTCTTTTGGGGAGTTACCAGTACAGTAACCATATAAGGAAGTACTTAATTTATTAAGCTACTGCTTTTATTATTCTCAGTGGAGATATTTACTGATAAACAGCTACCTACGCAGCATGTTCATGTCGTTCCTAAATGAGCTTTTATCTCTCTCCACTCACCACAAATCAGATTCTTCTGAGGAGTTCCCAGTACATTATCCTTTCCCCTGTGTAATTACCTTAACAAGCTCCAGCTGTTTTTATTCTCAGAAGGTTTACTCCCTGATATACAGCTGCCTACCCCCTTCGTAACTGCAGGTCCTAAATGAGCTTTTTTCTCTGTTCCCTCACCACAATCCGGATTCTTTTGGGAGTTACGAGTACAGTAATCATACCAGGAAGTACTTAATTTATTAAGCTACTGCTTTTCTTATTCTCAGTGGAGATATTTACTGATAAACAGCTACATATGCAGCATGTTCATGTCGTTCCTAAATGAGCTTTTATCTCTCTCCCCTCACCACAAATCAGATTCTTCTGAGGAGTTCCCAGTACATTATCCTTTCCCCTGTGTAATTACCTTAACAAGCTCCAGCTGTTTTTATTCTCAGAAGGTTTACTCCCTGATATACAGCTGCCTACCCCCTTCGTAAGTGCAGGTCTTAAATGAGCTTTTTTATCTGTTCCCTCATCACAATCCAGATTCTTTTAGGGAGTTACCAGTACAGTAACCATACCAGGAAGTACTTAATTTATTAAGCTACTGCTTTTCTTAATCTCAGTGGAGATATTTACTGATAAACAGCTACCTACGCAGCATGTTCATGTCGTTCCTAAATGAGCTTTTATCTCTCTCCCCTCACCACAAATCAGATTCTTCTGAGGAGTTCCCAGTACATTATCCTTTCCCCTGTGTAATAACCTTAACAAGCTCCAGCTGTTTTTATTCTCATTAGGTTTACTCCCTGATATACAGCTGCCTACCCCCTTCGTAAGTGCAGGTCCTAAATGAGCTTTTTTCTCTGTTCCCTCACCACAATCCACATTCTTTTGGGGAGTACCAGTACAGTAACCATACCTGGAAGTACTTAATTTATTAAGCTACTGCTTTTCTTAATCTCAGTGGAGATATTTACTGATAAACAGCTACGTACGCACCATGTACATGTCGTTCCTAAATGAGCTTTTATCTCTCTCCCCTCACCACAAATCAGATTCTTCTGAGGAGTTCCCAGTACATTATCCTTTCCCCTGTGTAATTATCTTAACAAGCTCCAGCTGTTTTTATTCTCAGAAGGTTTACTCCCTGATATACTGCTGCCTACCCCCTTCGTAAGTGCAGGTCTTAAATGAACTTTTTTCTCTGTTCCCTCACCACAATCCAGATTCTTTTGGGGAGTTACCAGTACAGTAACCATACCAGGAAGTACTTAATTTATTAAGCTACTGCTTTTCTTAGACGCAGTGGAGATATTTACTGATAAACAGCTACCTACGCAGCATGTTCATGTCGTATCTAAATGAGCTTTTATCTCTCTCCCTCACCACAAATCAGATTCTTCTGAGGAGTTCCCAGTACATTATCCTTTCCCCTGTGTAATTACCTTAACAAGCTCCAGCTGTTTTTATTCTCAGAAGGTTTACTCCTTGATATACAGCTGCCTACCCCCTTCGTAAGTGCTGGTCCTAAATGAGCTTTTTTCTCTGTTCCCTCACCACAATCCAGATTCTTTTGGGGAGTTACCAGTACAGTAACCATACCAGGAAGTACTTAATTTATTAAGCTACTGCTTTTCTTAATCTCAGTGGAGATATTTACTGATAAACAGCTACCTACGCAGCATGTTCATGTCGTTCCTAAATGAGCTTTTATGTCTCTCCCCTCACCACAAATCAGATTCTTCTGAGAAGTTCCCAGTATATTATCCTTTCCCCTGTGTAATTACCTTAACAAGCTCTAGCTGTTTTTATTCTCAGAAGGTTTACTCCCTGATATACTGCTGCCTACCCTTTCGTAAGTGCAGGTCCTAAATGAGCTTTTTTCTCTGTTCCCTCACCACAATCCAGATTCTTTTGGGGAGTTACCAATACAGTAACTATACCAGGAAGTACTTAATTTATTAAGCTACTGCTTTTCTTAATCTCAGTGGAGATATTTACTCATAAACAGCCACCGACGCAGCATGTTCATGTCGTTCCTAAATGAGCTTTTATCTCTCTCCACTCACCACAAATCAGATTCTTCTGAGGAGTTCCCAGTTCATTATCCTTTCCCCTGTGTAATTACCTTAACAAGCTCCAGCTGTTTTTATTCTCAGAAGGTTTACTCCCTGATATACAGCTGCCTACCCCCTTCGTAAGTGCAGGTCCTAAATGAGCTTTTTTCTCTGTTCCCTCACCACAATCCAGATTCTTTTGGGAAGTTACCAGTACAGTAATCATACCAGGAAGTACTTAATTTATTAAGCTACTGCTTTTCTTAATCTCAGTGGAGATATTTACTGATAAACAGCTACGTACGCAGCATGTACATGTCGTTCCTAAATGAGCTTTTATCTCTCTCCCCTCACCACAAATCAGATTCTTCTGAGGAGTTCCCAGTACATTATCCTTTCCCCTGTGTAATTATCTTCAGAAGCTCCAGCTGTTTCTATTCTCAGAAGGTTTACTCCCTGATATACAGCTGCCTACCCCCTTCTTAAGTGCAGGTTTTAAATGAGCTTTTTCCTCTGTTCCCTCACCACAATCCAGATTCTTTTGGGGAGTTACCAGTACAGTAACCATACAAGGAAGTACTTAATTTATTAAGCTACTGCTTTTCTTAGACGCAGTGGAGATATTTACTGATAAACAGCTACCTACGCAGCATGTTCATGTCGTATCTAAATGAGCTTTTATCTCTCTCCCCTCACCACAAATCAGATTCTTCTGAGGAGTTCCCAGTACATTATCCTTTCCCCTGTGTAATTACCTTAACAAGCTCTAGCTGTTTTTATTCTCAGAAGGTTTTACTCCCTGATATACAGCTGCCTACCCCCTTCGTAAGTGCAGGTCCTAAATGAGCTTTTTTCTCTGTTCCCTCACCACAATCCAGATTCTTTTGGGGAGTTACCAATACAGTAACTATACCAGGAAGTACTTAATTTATTAAGCTACTGCTTTTCTTAATCTCATTGGAGATATTTACTCATAAACAGCTACCTACGCAGCATGTTCATGTCGTTCCTAAATGAGCTTTTATCTCTCTCCACTCACCACAAATCAGATTCTTCTGAGGAGTTCCCAGTACATTATCCTTTCCCCTGTGTAATTACCTTAACAAGCTCCAGCTGTTTTTATTCTCAGAAGGTTTACTCCCTGATATACAACTGCCTACCCCCTTCGTAAGTGCAGGTCCTAAATGAGCTTTTTTCTCTGTTCCCTCACCACAATCCAGATTCTTTTGGGGAGTTACCAGTACAGTAATCATACCAGGAAGTACTTAATTCATTAAGCTACTGCTTTTCTTAATCTCAGTGGAGATATTTACTGATAAACAGCTACCTACGCAGCATGTTCATGTCGTTCCTAAATGAGCGTTTATCTCTCTCCCCTCACCACAAATCAGA
>NW_025956472.1:0-41087 GCF_023159225.1 Perognathus longimembris pacificus
CTCCCCTCACCACAAATCAGATTCTTCTGAGGAGTTCCCAGTACATTATCCTTTCCCCTGTGTAATTACCTTAACAAGCTCCAGCTGTTTTTATTCTCAGAAGGTTTACTCCCTGATATACAGCTGCCTACCCCCTTCGTAAGTGCAGGTCTTAAATGAGCTTTTTTCTCTGTTCCCTCACCACAATCCAGATTCTTTTGGGGAGTTACCAGTACAGTAACCATAGCAGGAAGTACTTAATTTATTAAGCTACTGCTTTTCTTAATCTCAGTGGAGATATTTACTGATAAACAGCTACCTAAGCAGCATGGTCATGGCGTTCCTAATTGAGCTTTTATCTCTCTCCCTCACCACAAATCAGATTCTTCTGAGGAGTTCCCAGTACATTATCGTTTCCCCCTGTGTAATTACCTTAACAAGCTCCAGCTGTTTTTATTCTCAGAAGGTTTACTCCTTGATATACAGCTGCCTACGCCCTTCGTAAGTGCAGGTCTTAATGAGCCTTTTTCTCTGTTCCCTCACCACAATCCAGATTCTTTTGGGGAGTTACCAGTACAGTAACCATACCAGGAAATACTTAATTTATTAAGCTACTGCTTTTCTTAATCTCAGTGGAAACATTTACTGATAAACAGCTACGTACGCAGCATGTTTATGTCGTTCCTAAATGAGCTTTTATCTCTCTCCCCTCACCACAAATCAGATTCTTCTGAGGAGTTCCCAGTACATTATCCTTTCCCCTGTGTAATTACCTTAACAAGCTCCAGCTGTTTTTATTCTCAGAAGGTTTAATCCCTGATATACTGCTGCCTAACAACTTCGTAAGTGCAGGTCCTAAATGAGCTTTTTTCTCTGTACCCTCACCACAATCCAGATTCTTTTGGGGAGTTACCAGTACAGTAACCATACCAGGAAGTACTTAATTTATTAAGCTACTGCTTTTCTTAATCTCAGTGGAGATATTTACTGATAAACAGCTACCTAGGCAGCATGTTCATGTCTTTCCTAAATGAGCTTTTATCTCTCTCCCCTCACCACAAATCAGATTTTTCTGAGGAGTTCCCAGTACATTATCCTTTCCCCTGTGTAATTACATTAACAAGCTCCAGCTGTTTTTATTCTCAGAAGGTTTACTCCCTGATATACAGCTGCCTACCCCCTTCGTAAGTGCAGGTCATAAATGACCTTTTATCTCTGTTCCCTCACCACAAATCAGATTGTTCTGAGGAGTTCCCAGTACATTATCCTTTCCTCTGTGTAATTACCTTAACAAGCTCCAGCTGTTTTTATTCTCAGAAGGTTTACTTCCCTGATATACAGCTGCCTACCCCCTTCGTAAGTGCAGGTCTTAAATGAGCATTTTTTTCTGTTCCCTCACCACAATCCAGAATCTTTTTGGGAGTTACCAGTACAGTAACCATACAAGGAAGTACTTAATTTATTAAGCTACTGCTTTTCTTAATCTCAGTGGAGATATGTACTGACAAACAGCTACCTAGGCAGCATGTTCATGTCGTTCCTAAATGAGCATTTATCTCTCTCCCCTCACCACAAATCAGATTATTCTGAGGAGTTCTCAGTACATTATCCTTTCCCCTGTGTAATTACCTTAACAAGCTCCAGCTGTTTTTATTCTCAGAAGGTTTACTCCCTGATATACAGCTGCCTACCCCCTTCGTAAGTGCAGGTCCTAAATGAGCTTTTTTCCCTGTTCCCTCACGACAATCCAGATTCTTTTGGGGAGTTACCAGTACAGTAACCATACCAGGAAGTACTTAATTTATTAAGCTACTGCTTTTCTTAATCTCAGTGGAGATATTTACTGATAAACAGCTACTTACGCAGCATGTTCATGTCATTCCTAAATGAGCTTTTATCTCTCTCCCCTCAACACTAATCAGATTCTTCTGAGGAATTCCCAGTACATTATCCTTTCCCTTGTGTAATTACCTTAACAAGCTCCAGCTGTTTTTATTCTAAGAAGGTTTACTCCCTGATATAGAGCTTCCTACCGCCTTCGTAAGTGCAGGTCCTAAATGAGCTTTTTTCTCTGTTCCCTCACCACAATCCAGATACTTTTGGGGAGTTACCAGTACAATAACCATACCAGGAAGTACTTAATTTATTAACCTACTGCTTTTCATAATCTCAGTGGAGATATTTACTGATAAACAGCTACCTACGCAGCATGTTCATGTTGTTCCTAAATGAGCTTTTATCTCTCTCCCCTCACCACAAATCAGATTCTTCTGAGGAGTTCCCAGTACATTATCCTTTCCCCTGTGTAATTACCTTAACAAGCTCCAGCTGTTTTTATTCTCAGAAGGTTTACTCCCTGATATACAGCTGCCTACCCCCTTCGTAAGTGCAGGTCCTAAATAAGCTTTTTTCTCTGTTCCCTCACCACAATCCAGATTCTTTTGGGGAGTTACTAGTACAGTAACCATACCAGGAAGTACTTAATTTATTAAGCTACTGCTTTTCTTATTCTCAGTGGAGATATTTACTGATAAACAGCTACCTACGCAGCATGATCATGTCGTTCCTAAATGAGCTTTTATCTCTCTCCCCTCACCACAATTCAGATTCTTCTGAGGAGTTCCCAGTACATTATCCTTTCCCCTGTGTAATTACCTTAACAAGCTCCAGCTGTTTTTATTCTCAGAAGGTTTACTCCCTGATATAAGCTGCCTACCCCCTTCGTAAGTGCAGGTCCTAAATGAGCTTTTTTCTCTGTTCCCTCACCACAATCCAGATTCTTTTGGCGAGTTACCAGTACAGAAAACATACCAGGAAGTACTTAATTTATTAAGCTACTGCTTTTCTTAATCTCAGTGGAGATATTTACTGATAAACAGCTACCTACGCAGCATGTTCATGTCGTTCCTAAATGAGCTTTTATCTCTCTCCCCTCACCACAAATCAGATTCTTCTGAGGAGTTCCCAGTACATTATCCTTTCCCTTGTGTAATTACCTTAACAAGCTCCAGCTTTTTTTATTCTCAGAAGGTTTACTCCCTGATATACAGCTGCCTACCCCCTTCGTAAGTGCAGGTCCTAAATGAGCTTTTTTCTCTGTTCCCCCACCACAATCCAGATTCTTTTGGGGAGTTATCAGTACAGTAAACATACCAGGAAGTACTTAATTTATTAAGCTACTGCTTTTCTTAATCTCAGTGGAGATATTGACTAATAAACAGCTACCTATGCTGCATGTTAATGTCGTTCCTAAATGAGCTTTTATCTCTCTCCCCTCACCACAAATCAGATTCTTCTGAGGAGTTCCCAGTACACTATCCTTTCCCCTGTGTAATTACCTTAACAAGCTCCAGCTGTTTTTATTCTCAGAAGGTTTACTCCCTGATATATAGCTGCCTACCCCCTTCGTAAGAGCAGGTCCTAAATGAACTTTTTTCTCTGTTCCCTCACCACAATCCAGATTCTTTTGGGGAGTTACCAGTACAGTAACCATACCAGGAAGTACTTAGTTTTTTAAGCTACTGCTTTTCTTAATCTCACTGGAGATATTTACTGATAAACAGCTACCTACGCAGCATGTTCATGTCGTTCCTAAATGAGCTTTTATCTCTCTCCCCTACCCACAAATCAGATTCTTCTGAGGAGTTCCCAGTACATTATCCTTTCCCCTGTGTAATTACCTTAACAAGCTCCAGCTGTTTTTATTCTCAGAAGGTTTACTCCCTGATATACAGCTGCCTACCCCCTTCGTAAGTGCAGGTCCTAAATGAGCTTTTTTCTCTGTTCCTACACCACAATCCAGATTCTTTTGGGGAGTTACCAGTACAGTAAACATACCAGGCAGTACTTAATTTATTAAGCTACTGCTTTTCTTAATCTCAGTGGAGATATTGACTAATAAACAGCTACCTATGCTGCATGTTAATGTCGTTCCTAAATGAGCTTTTATCTCTCTCCCCTCACCACAAATCAGATTCTTCTGAGGAGTTCCCAGTACATTATCCTTTCCCCTGTGTAATTACCTTAACAAGCTCCAACTGTTTTTATTCTCAGAAGGTTTACTCCCTGATATATAGCTGCCTACCCCCTTCGTAAGAGCAGGTCCTAAATGAACTTTTTTCTCTGTTCCCTCACCACAATCCAGATTCTTTTGGGGAGTTACCAGTACAGTAACCATACTAGGAAGTACTTAGTTTTTTAAGCTACTGCTTTTCTTAATCTCACTGGAGATATTTACTGATAAACAGCTACCTACGCAGCATGTTCATGTCGTTCCTAAATGAGCTTTTATCTCTCTCCCCTATCCACAAATCAGATTCTTCTGAGGAGTTCCCAGTACATTATCCTTTCCCCTGTGTAATTACCTTAACAAGCTCCAGCTGTTTTTATTCTCAGAAGGTTTACTCCCTGATATACAGCTGCCTACCCCCTTCGTAATTGCAGGTCCTAAATGAGCTTTTTTCTCTGTTCCCTCACCACAATACAGGTTCTTTTGGGGAGGTACCAGTACAGTAACCATACCAGGAAGTACTTAATTTATGAAGCTACTGCTTTTCTTAATCTCAGTGGAGATATTTACTGATAAACAGCTACCTACGCAGCATGTTCATGTCGTTCCTAAATGAGCTTTTATCTCTCTCCCCTCACCACAAATAAGATTCTTCTGAGGAGTTCCCAGTACATTATCCTTTCCCCTGTGTAATTAACTTAACAAGCTCCAGATGTTTTTATTCTCAGAAGGTTTACTCCCTGATATACAGATGCCTACCCCCTTCGAAAGTGCAGGTCGTAAATGAGCTTTTTTCTCTGTTCCCTCACAACAATCCAGATTCTTTTGGGGAGTTACCAGTACAGTAACCATACCAGAAGTACTTAATTTATTAAGCTACTGCTTTTCTTAATCTCAGTGGAGATATTTACTGATAAACAGCTACCTAGGCAGCATGTTCATTTCGTTCTTAAATGAGCTTTTATCTCTCTCCGCTCACCACAAATCAGATTCTTCTGAGGAGTTCCCAGTACATTATCCTTTCCCCTGTGTAATTACCTTAACAAGCTCCAGCTGTTTTTATTCTCAGAAGGTTTACTCCCGGATATACAGCTGCCTACCCCCTTCGTACGTGCAGGTCCTAAATGAGCTTTTGTCTCTGTTCCCTCACCACAATCCAGATTCTTTTGGGGAGTTACCAGTACAGTAACCATACCAGGAAGTACTTAATTTATTAAGCTACTGCTTTTCTTAATCTCAGTGGAGATATTTACTGATAAACAGCTACCTACGCAGCATGTTCATGTCGTTCCTTAATGAGCTTTTATCTCTCTCCCCTCACCACAAATCAGATTCTTCTGAGGAATTCCCAGTACATTATCCTTTCCCCTGTGTAATTACCTTTACAAGCTCCAGCTGTTTTTATTCTCAGAAGGTTTACTCCCTGATATACAGATGCCTACCCCCTTCGTAAGTGCAGGTCCTAAATGAGCTTTTTTCTCTGTTCCCTCAGAACAATCCAGATTCTTTTGTGGAGTTACCAGTACAGTAACCATACCAGGAAGTACTTAATTTATTAAGCTACTGCTTTTCTTAATCTCAGTGGAGACATGTACTGATAAACAGCTACCTACGCAGCATGTTCATTTCGTTCTTAAATGAGCTTTTATCTCTCTTCCCTCACCACAAATCATATTCTTCTGAGGAGTTCCCAGTACATTATCCTTTCCCCTGTGTAATTACCTTAACAAGCTCCAGCTGTTTTTATTCTCAGAAGGTTTACTCCCTGATATACAGCTGCCTACCCCCTTCGTAAGTGCAGGTCCTAAATGAGCTTTTTTCTCTCTTCCCTCACCACAAACCAGATTCTTTTGGGGAGTTACCAGTACAGTAACCATACAAGGAAGTACTTAATTCATTAAGCTACTGCTTTTCTTAATCTCAGTGGAGATATTTACTGTTAAACAGCTACCTACGCAGCATGTTCATGTCGTTCCTAAATGAGCTTTTATCTCTCTCCCCTCACCACAAATCAGATTCTTCTGAGGAGTTCCCAGTACATTATCCTTTCCCCTGTGTAATTACCTTAACAAGCTCCAGCTTTTTTTTTTCTAAGAAGGTTTACTTCCTGATATACAACTGCCTACCCCCTTCGAACGTGCAGGTCCTAAATGAGCTTTTTTCTCTGTTCCCTCACCACAATCCAGATTCTTTTGGGGAGTTACCAGTAGAGTAACCATACCAGGAAGTACTTAATTTATTAAGCTACTGCTTTTCTTAATCTCAGTGGAGATATTTACTGATAAACAGCTACATAAGCAGCATGTTCATGTCGTTCCTAAATGAGCTTTTATCTCTCTCCCCTCACCACAAATCAGATTCTTCTGAGGAGTTCCCAGTACATTATCCTTTCCCCTGTGTAATTACCTTAACAAGCTCCAGCTGTTTTTATTCTCAGAAGGTTTACTCCCTGATATAAGCTGCCTACCCCCTTCGTAAGTGCAGTTCCTAAATGAGCTTTTTTCTCTGTTCCCTCACCACAATCCAGATTCTTTTGGGGAGTTACCAGTACAGTAACCATACCAGGAAGTACTTAATGTATTAAGCTACTGCTTTTCTTAATCTCAGTGGAGATATTTACTGATAAACAGCTACCGACGCAGCATGTTCATGTCGTTCCTAAATGAGCTTTTATCTCTCTCCCCTCACCACAAATCAGATTCTTCTGAGGAGTTCCCAATACATTATCCTTTCCCCTGTGTAATTGCCTTAACAAGCTCCAGCTGTTTTTATTCTCAGAAGGTTTACTCCCTTATATACAGCTGCCTACCCCCTTCGTAAGTGCAGGTCCTAAATGCGCTTTTTTCTCTGTTCCCTCACAACATTCCAGATTCTTTTGGGGAGTTACCAGTACAGTAACCATACCAGGAAGTACTTAATTTATTAAGCTACTGCTTTTCTTAATCTCAGTGGAGATATTTACTGATAAACAGCTACATAAGCAGCATGTTCATGTCGTTCCTAAATGAGCTTTTATCTCTCTCCCCTCACCACAAATCAGATTCTTCTGAGGAGTTCCCAGTACATTATCCTTTCCCCTGTGTAATTACCTTAACAAGCTCCAGCTGTTTTTATTCTCAGAAGGTTTACTCCCTGATATAAGCTGCCTACCCCCTTCGTAAGTGCAGTTCCTAAATGAGCTTTTTTCTCTGTTCCCTCACCACAATCCAGATTCTTTTGGGGAGTTACCAGTACAGTAACCATACCAGGAAGTACTTAATGTATTAAGCTACTGCTTTTCTTAATCTCAGTGGAGATATTTACTGATAAACAGCTACCGACGCAGCATGTTCATGTCGTTCCTAAATGAGCTTTTATCTCTCTCCCCTCACCACAAATCAGATTCTTCTGAGGAGTTCCCAATACATTATCCTTTCCCCTGTGTAATTGCCTTAACAAGCTCCAGCTGTTTTTATTCTCAGAAGGTTTACTCCCTTATATACAGCTGCCTACCCCCTTCGTAAGTGCAGGTCCTAAATGCGCTTTTTTCTCTGTTCCCTCACAACATTCCAGATTCTTTTGGGGAGGTACCAGTACAGTAACCATACCAGGAAGTACTTAATTTATGAAGCTACTGCTTTTCTTAATCTCAGTGGAGATATTTACTGATAAACAGCTACCTACGCAGCATGTTCATGTCGTTCCTAAATGAGCTTTTATCTCTCTCCCCTCACCACAAATAAGATTCTTCTGAGGAGTTCCCAGTACATTATCCTTTCCCCTGTGTAATTAACTTAACAAGCTCCAGATGTTTTTATTCTCAGAAGGTTTACTCCCTGATATACAGATGCCTACCCCCTTCGAAAGTGCAGGTCGTAAATGAGCTTTTTTCTCTGTTCCCTCACAACAATCCAGATTCTTTTGGGGAGTTACCAGTACAGTAACCATACCAGAAGTACTTAATTTATTAAGCTACTGCTTTTCTTAATCTCAGTGGAGATATTTACTGATAAACAGCTACCTAGGCAGCATGTTCATTTCGTTCTTAAATGAGCTTTTATCTCTCTCCGCTCACCACAAATCAGATTCTTCTGAGGAGTTCCCAGTACATTATCCTTTCCCCTGTGTAATTACCTTAACAAGCTCCAGCTGTTTTTATTCTCAGAAGGTTTACTCCCGGATATACAGCTGCCTACCCCCTTCGTACGTGCAGGTCCTAAATGAGCTTTTGTCTCTGTTCCCTCACCACAATCCAGATTCTTTTGGGGAGTTACCAGTACAGTAACCATACCAGGAAGTACTTAATTTATTAAGCTACTGCTTTTCTTAATCTCAGTGGAGATATTTACTGATAAACAGCTACCTACGCAGCATGTTCATGTCGTTCCTTAATGAGCTTTTATCTCTCTCCCCTCACCACAAATCAGATTCTTCTGAGGAATTCCCAGTACATTATCCTTTCCCCTGTGTAATTACCTTTACAAGCTCCAGCTGTTTTTATTCTCAGAAGGTTTACTCCCTGATATACAGATGCCTACCCCCTTCGTAAGTGCAGGTCCTAAATGAGCTTTTTTCTCTGTTCCCTCACAACAATCCAGATTCTTTTGTGGAGTTACCAGTACAGTAACCATACCAGGAAGTACTTAATTTATTAAGCTACTGCTTTTCTTAATCTCAGTGGAGACATGTACTGATAAACAGCTACCTACGCAGCATGTTCATTTCGTTCTTAAATGAGCTTTTATCTCTCTTCCCTCACCACAAATCATATTCTTCTGAGGAGTTCCCAGTACATTATCCTTTCCCCTGTGTAATTACCTTAACAAGCTCCAGCTGTTTTTATTCTCAGAAGGTTTACTCCCTGATATACAGCTGCCTACCCCCTTCGTAAGTGCAGGTCCTAAATGAGCTTTTTTCTCTCTTCCCTCACCACAAACCAGATTCTTTTGGGGAGTTACCAGTACAGTAACCATACAAGGAAGTACTTAATTCATTAAGCTACTGCTTTTCTTAATCTCAGTGGAGATATTTACTGTTAAACAGCTACCTACGCAGCATGTTCATGTCGTTCCTAAATGAGCTTTTATCTCTCTCCCCTCACCACAAATCAGATTCTTCTGAGGAGTTCCCAGTACATTATCCTTTCCCCTGTGTAATTACCTTAACAAGCTCCAGCTTTTTTTTTTCTAAGAAGGTTTACTTCCTGATATACAACTGCCTACCCCCTTCGAACGTGCAGGTCCTAAATGAGCTTTTTTCTCTGTTCCCTCACCACAATCCAGATTCTTTTGGGGAGTTACCAGTAGAGTAACCATACCAGGAAGTACTTAATTTATTAAGCTACTGCTTTTCTTAATCTCAGTGGAGATATTTACTGATAAACAGCTACATAAGCAGCATGTTCATGTCGTTCCTAAATGAGCTTTTATCTCTCTCCCCTCACCACAAATCAGATTCTTCTGAGGAGTTCCCAGTACATTATCCTTTCCCCTGTGTAATTACCTTAACAAGCTCCAGCTGTTTTTATTCTCAGAAGGTTTACTCCCTGATATAAGCTGCCTACCCCCTTCGTAAGTGCAGTTCCTAAATGAGCTTTTTTCTCTGTTCCCTCACCACAATCCAGATTCTTTTGGGGAGTTACCAGTACAGTAACCATACCAGGAAGTACTTAATGTATTAAGCTACTGCTTTTCTTAATCTCAGTGGAGATATTTACTGATAAACAGCTACCGACGCAGCATGTTCATGTCGTTCCTAAATGAGCTTTTATCTCTCTCCCCTCACCACAAATCAGATTCTTCTGA
The DNA here is from genome assembly GCF_023159225.1 of Perognathus longimembris pacificus. NCBI lineage: Eukaryota > Metazoa > Chordata > Mammalia > Rodentia > Heteromyidae > Perognathus > Perognathus longimembris. The sequence goes on from NW_025956472.1 coordinate 9,772, forward strand.
GGAGTTCCCAATACATTATCCTTTCCCCTGTGTAATTGCCTTAACAAGCTCCAGCTGTTTTTATTCTCAGAAGGTTTACTCCCTTATATACAGCTGCCTACCCCCTTCGTAAGTGCAGGTCCTAAATGCGCTTTTTTCTCTGTTCCCTCACAACATTCCAGATTCTTTTGGGGAGTTACCAGTACAGTAACCATACCAGGAAGTACTTAATTTATTAAGCTACTGCTTTTCTTAATCTCAGTGGAGATATTTACTGATAAACAGCTACATAAGCAGCATGTTCATGTCGTTCCTAAATGAGCTTTTATCTCTCTCCCCTCACCACAAATCAGATTCTTCTGAGGAGTTCCCAGTACATTATCCTTTCCCCTGTGTAATTACCTTAACAAGCTCCAGCTGTTTTTATTCTCAGAAGGTTTACTCCCTGATATAAGCTGCCTACCCCCTTCGTAAGTGCAGTTCCTAAATGAGCTTTTTTCTCTGTTCCCTCACCACAATCCAGATTCTTTTGGGGAGTTACCAGTACAGTAACCATACCAGGAAGTACTTAATGTATTAAGCTACTGCTTTTCTTAATCTCAGTGGAGATATTTACTGATAAACAGCTACCGACGCAGCATGTTCATGTCGTTCCGAAATGAGCTTTTATCTCTCTCCCCTCACCACAAATCAGATTCTTCTGAGGAGTTCCCAATACATTATCCTTTCCCCTGTGTAATTGCCTTAACAAGCTCCAGCTGTTTTTATTCTCAGAAGGTTTACTCCCTTATATACAGCTGCCTACCCCCTTCGTAAGTGCAGGTCCTAAATGCGCTTTTTTCTCTGTTCCCTCACAACATTCCAGATTCTTTTGGGGAGTTACCAGTACAGTAACCATACCAGGAAGTACTTAATTTATTAAGCTACTGCTTTTCTTAATCTCAGTGGAGACATGTACTGATAAACAGCTACCTAGGCAGCATGTACATGTCGTTCCTAAATGTGCTTTTATCTCTCTCCCCTCACCACAAATCAGATTCTTCTGAGGAGTTCCCAGTACATTATCCTTTCCCCTGTGTAATTACATTAACAAGCTCCAGCTGTTTTTATTCTAAGAAGGTTTACTCCCTGATATACAACTGCCTACCCCCTTCGTAAGTGCAGGTCCTAAATGAGCTTTTTTCTCTGTTCCCTCACCACAATCCAGATTCTTTTGGGGAGTTACCAGTACAGTAACCATACCAGGAAGTACTTAATTTATTAAGCTACTGCTTTTCTTAATCTCAGTGGAGATATGTACTGACAAACAGCTAAATACGCAGCATGTTCATGTCGTTCCTAAATGAGCATTTATCTCTCTCCCCTCACCACAAATCAGATTATTCTGAGGAGTTCCCAGTACATTATCCTTTCCCCTGTGTAATTACCTTAGCAAGCTCCAGCTGTTTTTATTCTCAGAAGGCTTACTCCCTGATATACAGCTGCCTAACCCCTTCGTAAGTGCAGGTCCTAAATGAGCTTTTTTCCCTGTTCCCTCACCACAATCCAGATTCTTTTGGGGAGTTAACAGTACAGTAAGCATACCAGGAAGTACTTAATTTATTAAGCTACTGCTTTTCTTATTCTCACTGGAGATATTTACTGATAAACAGCTACCTACGCAGCGTGTTCATGTCGTTCCTATATGAGCTATTATCTCTCTCCACTCACCACAAATCAGATTCTTCTGAGGAGTTCCCAGTACATTATCCTTTCCCCTGTGTAATTACCTTAACAAGCTCCAGCTTCTTTTATTCTCAGAAGGTTTACTCCCTGATATACAGCTGCCTACCCCCTTCCTAAGTGCAGGTCCTAAATGAGCTTTTTTCTCTGTTCCCTCACACAATCCAGATTCTTTTGGGGAGTTACCAGTACAGTAACCATACCAGGAAGTACTTAATTTATTAAGCTACTGCTTTTCTTAATCTCAGTGGAGATATTTACTGATAAACAGCTACCTACGCAGCACGTTCATGTCGTTCCTAAATGAGCTTTTATCTCTCTCCCCTCACCACAAATCAGATTCTTCTGAGGAGTTCGCAGTACATTATCCTTTCCCCTGTGTAATTTCCTTAACAAGCTCCAGCTGTTTTTATTCTCAGATGGTTTACTCCCTGATATACAGCTGCCTACCCCCTTCGTAAGTGCAGGTCCTAAATGAGCTTTTTTCTCTGTTCCCTCACCACAATCCAGATTCTTTTGGGGAGTTACCAGTACAGTAACCATACCAGGAAGTACTTAATTTATTAAGCTACTGCTCTTCTTAATCTCATTGGAGATATTTACTGATAAACAGCTACCTACGCAGCATGTTCATGTCGTTCCTAAATGAGCTTTTATCTCTCTCCCCTCACCACAAATCAGATTCTTCTGAGGAGTTCCCAGTACATTATCCTTTCCCCTGTGTAATTACCTTAACAAGTTCCAGCTGTTTTTATTCTCAGAAGGTTTACTCCCTGATATACAGCTGCCTACCCCCTTCGTAAGTGCAGGTCCTAAATGAGCTTTTTTCTCTGTTCCCTCACCACAATCCAGATTCTTTTGGGGAGTTACCAGTACAGTAACCATACCAGGAAGTACTTAATTTATTAAGCTACTGCTTTTCTTAATCTCAGTGGAGATATTTACTGATAAACAGCTACCTACGCAGCATGTTCATGTCGTTCCTAAATGAGCTTTTATCTCTCTCCCCTCACCACAAATCAGATTCTTCTGAGGAGTTCCCAGTACATTATCCTTTCCCCTGTGTAATTACCTTAACAAGCTCCAGCTGTTTTTATTCTCAGAAGGTTTACTCCCTGATATACAACTGCCTACCCCCTTCGTAAGTGCAGGTCCTAAATGAGCTTTTTTCTCTGTTCCCTCACCACAATCCATATTATTTTGTGGAGTTACCAGTACAGTAACCATACCAGGAAGTACTTAATTTATTAAGCTACTGCTTTTCTTAATCTCAGTGGAGATATTTAATGATAAACAGCTACCTAAGCAGCATGTTCATGTCGTTCCTAAATGAGCTTTTATCTCTCTCCACTCACCACAAATCAGATTCTTCTGAGGAGTTCCCAGTACATTATCCTTTCCCCTGTGTAATTACCTTAACAAGCTCCAGCTGTTTTTATTCTCAGAAGGTTTACTCCCTGATATACAACTGCCTACCCCCTTCGTAAGTGCAGGTCCTAAATGAGCTTTTTTCTCTATTCCCTCACCACAATCCAGATTCTTTTGGGGAGTTACCAGTACATTAACCATACCAGGAAGTACTTAATTTATTAAGGTACTGCTTTTCTTAATCTCAGTGGAGATATTTACTGATAAACAGCTACCTACGCAGCATGTTCTTGTCGTTCCTAAATGAGCTTTTATCTCTCTCCCCTCACCACAAATCAGATTCTTCTGAGGAGTTCCCAGTACATTATCCTTTCCCCTGTGTAATTACCTTAACAAGCTCCAGCTGTTTTTATTCTCAGAAGGTTTACTCCCTGGTATACAGCTGCCTACCCCCTTTGTAAGTGCAGGTCCTAAATGAGCTTTTTCCTCTGTTCCCCCACAACAATCCAGATTCTTTTGGGGAGTTACCAGTACAGTAACCATACCAGGAAGTACTTAATTTATTAAGCTACTGCTTTTCTTAATCGCAGTGGAGATATTGACTGATAAACAGCTACCTATGCAGCATGTTAATGTCGTTCCTAAATGAGCTTTTATCTCTCTCCCCTCACCACAAATCAGATTCTTCTGAGGAGCTCTCAGTACATTATCCTTTCCCCTGTGTAATTACCTTAACAAGCTCCAGCTGTTTTTATTCTCAGAAGGTTTACTCCCTGATATACAACTGCCTACCCCCTTTGTAAGTGCAGGTCCTAAATGAGCTTTTTTCTCTGTTCCCTCACCACAATCCATATTATTTTGGGGAGTTACCAGTACAGTAACCATACCAGGAAGTACTTAATTTATTAAGCTACTGCTTTTCTTAATCTCAGTGGAGATATTTACTACTAAACAGCTACCTATGCAGCATGTTAATATCGTTCCTAAATGAGCTTTTGTCTCTCTCCCCTCACCACAAATCAGATTCTTCTGAGGAGTTCCCAGTACATTTTCCTTTCCCCTGTGTAATTACCTTAAAAAGCTCCAGCTGTTTTTATTCTCAGAAGGTTTACACCCTGATATACAGCTGCCTACCCCCTTCGTAAGTGCAGGTCCTAAATGAGCTTTTTTCTCTGTTCCCTCACCACAATCCAGATGCTTTGTGGGAGTTACCAGTACAGTAACCGTACCAGGAAGTACTTAATTTTTTAAGCTACTGCTTTTCTTAATCTCAGTGGAGATATTTACTGGTAAACAGCTACCTACGCAGCATGTTCATGTCGTTCCTAAATGAGCTGTTATCTCTCTCCCCTCATCACAAATCAGATTCTTCTGAGGAGTTCCCAGTACATTATCCTTTCCCCTGTGTAATTACCTTAACAAGTTCCAGCTGTTTTTATTCTCAGAAGGTTTACTCCCTGATATACAGCTGCCTACCCCCTTCGTAAGTGCAGGTCCTAAATGAGCTTTTTTCTCTGTTCCCTCACCACAATCCAGATTCTTTTTGGGAGTTACCCGTACAGTAACCATACCAGGAAGTACTTAATTTATTAAGCTACTGCTTTTCTTAATCTCAGTGGAGATATTTACTGATAAACAGCTATCTACGCAGCATATTCATGTCGTTAATTAATGAGCTTTTATCTCTCTCCCCTCACCACAAATCAGATTCTTCTGAGGTGTTCCCAGTACATTATCCTTTCCCCTGTGTAATTACCTTAACAAGCTCCACCTGTTTTTATTCTCAGAAGGTTTACTCCCTGATATACAGCTGCCTACCCCCTTCGTAAGTGCAGGTCCTAAATGAGCTTTTTTCTCTGTTCCCTCACCACAATCCAGATTCTTTGGGGAGTTACCAGTACAGTAACCATACCAGGAAGTACTTAATTTATTAAGCTACTGCTTTTCTTAATCTCAGTGGAGATATTTACTGATAAACAGCTACCTACGCAGCATGTTCATGTCGTTCCTAAATGAGCTTTTATCTCTCTCCCCTCACCACAAATCAGATTCTTCTGAGGAGTTCCCAATACATTATCCTTTCCCCTGTGTAATTACCTTAACAAGCTCCAGCTGTTTTTATTCTCAGAAGGTTTACTCCCTGATATACAGCTGCCTACCCCCTTCGTAAGTGCAGGACATAAATGAGCTTTTTTCTCTGCTCCCTCACCACAATCCAGATTCTTTTGGGGAGTTACCAGTACAGTAACCAGACCAGGAAGTACTTAATTTATTAAGCTACTGCTTTTCTTAATCTCAGTGGAGATATGTACTGATAAACAGCTACCTACGCAGCATGTTCATGTCGTTCTTAAATGAGCTTTTATCTCTCTCCCCTCACCACAAATCAGATTCTTCTGAGGAGTTCCCAGTATATTATCCTTTCCCCTGTGTAATTACCTTAACAAGCTCCAACTGTTTTTATTCTCAGAAGGTTTACTCCCTGATATACAGCTGCCTACCCCCTTCGTAAGTGCAGGTCCTAAATTAGCTTTTTTCTCTGTTCCCTCACCACAATCCAGATTCTTTTGGGGAGTTACCAGTACAGTAACCATACCAGGAAGTACTTAATTTATTAAGTTACTGCTTTTCTTAATCTCAGTGGAGATATTTACTGATAAACAGGTACCTACGCAGCATGTTCATGTCGTTCCTAAATGAGCTTTTATCTCTCTCCCCTCATCACAAATCAGATTCTTCTGAGGAGTGCCCAGTACATTATCCTTTCCCCTGTGTAATTACCTTAAAAAGCTCCAGCTGTTTTTATTCTCAGAAGTTTTACTCCCTGATATACAGCTGCCTACCCCCTTCGTAAGTGCAGGTCCTACATGAGCTTTTTTCTCTGTTCCCCGACCTCAATGCAGATTCTTTTGGGGAGTTACCAGTACAGTAACCATACCAGGAAGTACTTAATTTATTAAGCTACTGCTTTTCTTAATCTCTGTGGAGATATTTACTGATAAACAGCTACCTAAGCAGCATGTTCATGTCGTTCCTAAATGAGCTTTTATCTCTCTCCCCTCACCACAAATCAGATTCTTCAGAGGAGTTCCCAGTACATTATCCTTTCCCCTGTGTAATTACCTTAACAAGCTCCAGCTGTTTTTATTCTCAGAAGGTTTACTCCCTGATATACAGCTGCCTACCCCCTTCGTAAGTGCAGGTCCAAAATGAGCTTTTTTCTCTGTTCCCTCACCACAATCCAGATTCTTTTTGGGAGTTACCAGTACTGTATACATCCCAGCAAGTACTTAATTTATTAAGCTACTGCTTTTCTTAATCTCTGTGGAGATATTTACTGATAAACAGCTACCTACGCAGCATGTTCATGTCGTTCCTAAATGAGCTTTTATCTCTCTTCCCTCACCACAAATCAGATTCTTCTGTGGAGTTCCCAGTACATTATCCTTTCCCCTGTGTAATTACCTTAACAAGCTCCAGCTGTTTTTATTCTCAGAAGGGTTACTCCCTGATATACAGCTGCCTACCCCCTTCGCAAGTGCAGGTCCTAAATGAGCTTTATGCTCTGTTCCCTCACCACAATCCAGATTCTTTTGGGGAGTTACCAGTACAGTAACCATACCAGGAAGTACTTAATTTATTAAGCTACTGCTTTTCTTATTCTCAGTGGAGATATTTACTGATAAACTTTTACCTACGCAGCATGTTCATGTCCTTCCTTAATGAGCTTTTATCTCCCTCCCCTCACCACAAATCAGATTCTTCTGAGGAGTTCCCAGTACATTATCCTTTCCCCTGTGTAATTACCTTAACAAACTCCAGCTGTTTTTATTCTCATTAGGTTTACTCCCTGATATACAGCTGCCTAACCCCTTGGTAAGTGCAGGTCATAAATGAGCTTTATTCTCTGTTCCCAAACCACAATCCAGATTCTTTTGGGGAGTTACCAGTACAGTAACCATACCAGGAAGTACTTAATTTATTAAGCTACTGCTTTTCTTAATCTCAGTGGAGATATTTACCGATAAACAGCTACCTACGCAGCATGTTCATGTCGTTCCTAAATGAGCTTTTATCTCTCTCCCCACACCACAAATCAGATTCTTCTGAGGAGTTCCCAGTACATTATCCTTTCCCCTGTGTAATTACCTTAACAAGCTCCAGCTGTTTTTATTCTCAGAAGGTTTACTCCCTGATATACAGCTGCCTACACCCTTCGTAAGTGCAGGTCCTAAATGAGCTTTTTTCTCTGTTCCCTCACCACAATCCAGATTTTTTTGGGGAGTTACCAGTACAATAACCATACCAGGAAGTACTTAATTTATTAATCTACTGCTTTTCTTAATCTCAGTGGAGATATTTACTGATAAACAGCTACCTACGCAGCATGTTCATGTCGTTCCTAAATGAGCTTTTATCTCTCTCCCGTCACCACAAATCATATTCTTCTGTGGAGTTCCCAGTACATTATCCTTTCCCCTTTGTAATTACCTTAACAAGCTCCAGCTGTTTTTATTCTCAGAAGGTTTACTCCCTGATATACAGCTGCCTACCCCCTTCGTAAGTGCAGGTCCTAAATGAGCTTTTTTCTCTGTTCCCTCACCACAATCCAGATTCTTTTGGGGAGTTACCAGTACAATAACCATACCAGGACGTACTTAATTTATTAAGCTACTGCTTTTCTTAATCTCAGTGGAGATATTTACTGATAAACAGCTACCTACGCAGCATGTTAATGTCTTTCCTAAATGAGTTTTTATCTCTCTCCCCTCACCACAAATCAGATTCTTCTGAGGAGTTCCAAGTACATTTTCCTTTCCCCTGTGTAATTACATTAACAAGTTCCAGCTGTTTTTATTCTCAGAAGGTTTACTCCCTGATATACAGCTGTCTACCCCCTTCGTAAGTACAGGTCCTAAATGAGCTTTTTTCTCTGTTCCCTCACCACAATCCAGATTCTTTTGGGGAGTTACCAGTAGAGTAACCATACCAGGAAGTACTTAATTTATTAAGCTACTGCTTTTCTTAATCTCAGTGGAGATATTTACTGATAAACAGCTACCTACGAAGCATGTTCATGTCGTTCCTAAATGAGCTTTTATCTCTCTCCCCTCACCACAAATCAGATTCTTCTGAGGAGTTCCCAGTACATTATCCTTTCCCCTGTGTAATTACCTTAACAAGCTCCAGCTGTTTTTATTCTCAGAAGGTTTACTCCCTGATATACAGCTGCCTACCCCCTTCGTAAGTGCAGGTCCTAAATGAGCTTTTTTCCCTGTTCCCTCACCAAATTCCAGATTCTTTTGGGGAGTTACCAGTCCAGTAACCATACCAGGAAGTACTTAATTTATTAAGCTACTGCTTTTCTTAATCTCAGTGGAGATATTTACTGATAAACAGCTACCTACGAAGCTTGTTCATGTCGTTCCTAAATGAGCTTTTATCTCTCTCCCCTCACCACAAATCAGATTCTTCTGAGGAGTTACCAATACATTATCCTTTCCCATGTGTAATTACCGTAACAAGCTCCAGCTGTTTTTATTCTCAGAAGTTTTACACCCTGATATACAGCTGCCTACCCCCTTCGTATGTGCAGGTCCTAAATGAGCTTTTTTCTCTGTTCCCTCACCACAATCCAGATGCTTTGGGTTAGTTACCAGTACAGGAACCGTACCAGGAAGTACTTAATTTTTTAAGCTACTGCTTTTCTTAATCTCAGTGGAGATATTTACTGATAAACAGCTACCTACGCAACATGTTCATGTCGTTCCTAAATGAGCTGTTATCTCTCTCCCCTCACCAAAAATCAGATTCTTCTGAGGAGTTCCCAGTACATTATCCTTTCCCCTGTGTAATTACCTTAACAAGCTCCAGCTATTTTTATTCTCAGAAGGTTTACTCCCTGATATACAGCTGCCTACCCCCTTCGTATGTGCAGGTCCTAAATGAGCTTTTTTCTCTGTTCCCTCACCACAATCCAGATGCTTTGGGTTAGTTACCAGTACAGTAACCGTACCAGGAAGTACTTAATTTTTTAAGCTACTGCTTTTCTTAATCTCAGTGGAGATATTTACTGATAAACAGCTACCTACGCAACATGTTCATGTCGTTCCTAAATGAGCTGTTATCTCTCTCCCCTCACCACAAATCAGATTCTTCTGAGGAGTTCCCAGTACATTATCCTTTCCCCTGTGTAATTACCTTAACAAGCTCCAGCTTCTTTTATTCTCAGAAGGTTTACTCCCTGATATACAGCTGCCTACCCCCTTCGTAAGTGCAGGTCCTAAATGAGCTTTTTTCTCTGTTCCCTCACCACAATCCAGATTCTTTTTGGGAGTTACCAGTACAGTATACATCCCAGCAAGTACTTAATTTATTAAGCTACTGCTTTTCTTAATCTCTGTGGAGATATTTACTGATAAACAGCTACCTACGCAGCATGTTCATGTCGTTCCTAAATGAGCTTTTATCTCTCTTCCCTCACCACAAATCAGATTCTTCTGAGGAGTTCCCAGTACATTATCCTTTCCCCTGTGTAATTACCTTAACAAGCTCCAGCTGTTTTTATTCTCAGAAGGGTTACTCCCTGATATACAGTTGCCTACCCCCTTCGCAAGTGCAGGTCCTAAATGAGCTTTATGCTCTGTTCCCTCACCACAATCCAGATTCTTTTTGGGAGTTACCAGTACAGTAACCATACCAGGAAGTACTTAATTTATTAAGCTACTGCTTTTCTTAATCTCAGTGGAGATATTTACTGATAAACTTTTACCTACGCAGCATGTTCATGTCCTTCCTTAATGAGCTTTTATCTCCCTCCCCTCACCACAAATCAGATTCTTCTGAGGAGTTCCCAGTACATTATCCTTTCCCCTGTGTAATTACCTTAACAAACTCCAGCTGTTTTTATTCTCATTAGGTTTACTCCCTGATATACAGCTGCCTAACCCCTTGGTAAGTGCAGGTCATAAATGAGCTTTATTCTCTGTTCCCAAACCACAATCCAGATTCTTTTGGGGAGTTACCAGTACAGTAACCATACCAGGAAGTACTTAATTTATTAAGCTACTGCTTTTCTTAATCTCAGTGGAGATATTTACCGATAAACAGCTACCTACGCAGCATGTTCATGTCGTTCCTAAATGAGCTTTTATCTCTCTCCCCACACCACAAATCAGATTCTTCTGAGGAGTTCCCAGTACATTATCCTTTCCCCTGTGTAATTACCTTAACAAGCTCCAGCTGTTTTTATTCTCAGAAGGTTTACTCCCTGATATACAGCTGCCTACACCCTTCGTAAGTGCAGGTCCTAAATGAGCTTTTTTCCCTGTTCCCTCACCAAATTCCAGATTCTTTTGGGGAGTTACCAGTCCAGTAACCATACCAGGAAGTACTTAATTTATTAAGCTACTGCTTTTCTTAATCTCAGTGGAGATATTTACTGATAAACAGCTACCTACGAAGCATGTTCATGTCGTTCCTAAATGAGCTTTTATCTCTCTCCCCTCACCACAAATCAGATTCTTCTGAGGAGTTCCAAGTACATTTTCCTTTCCCCTGTGTAATTACATTAACAAGTTCCAGCTGTTTTTATTCTCAGAAGGTTTACTCCCTGATATACAGCTGTCTACCCCTTCGTAAGTGCAGGTCCTAAATGAGCTTTTTTCTCTGTTCCCTCACCACAATCCAGATTCTTTTGGGGAGTTACCAGTACAGTAACCATACCAGGAAGTACTTAATTTATTAAGCTACTGCTTTTCTTAATCTCAGTGGAGATATTTACTGATAAACAGCTACCTACGAAGCATGTTCATGTCGTTCCTAAATGAGCTTTTATCTCTCTCCCCTCACCACAAATCAGATTCTTCTGAGGAGTTCCCAGTACATTATCCTTTCCCCTGTGTAATTACCTTAACAAGCTCCAGCTGTTTTTATTCTCAGAAGGTTTACTCCCTGATATACAGCTGCCTACCCCCTTCGTAAGTGCAGGTCCTAAATGAGCTTTTTTCCCTGTTCCCTCACCAAATTCCAGATTCTTTTGGGGAGTTACCAGTCCAGTAACCATACCAGGAAGTACTTAATTTATTAAGCTACTGCTTTTCTTAATCTCAGTGGAGATATTTACTGATAAACAGCTACCTACGAAGCATGTTCATGTCGTTCCTAAATGAGCTTTTATCTCTCTCCCCTCACCACAAATCAGATTCTTCTGAGGAGTTACCAATACATTATCCTTTCCCCTGTGTAATTACCTTAACAAGCTCCAGCTGTTTTTATTCTCAGAAGGTTTACACCCTGATATACAGCTGCCTACCCCCTTCGTATGTGCAGGTCCTAAATGAGCTTTTTTCTCTGTTCCCTCACCACAATCCAGATGCTTTGGGTTAGTTACCAGTACAGTAACCGTACCAGGAAGTACTTAATTTTTTAAGCTACTGCTTTTCTTAATCTCAGTGGAGATATTTACTGATAAACAGCTACCTACGCAACATGTTCATGTCGTTCCTAAATGAGCTGTTATCTCTCTCCCCTCACCAAAAATCAGATTCTTCTGAGGAGTTCCCAGTACATTATCCTTTCCCCTGTGTAATTACCTTAACAAGCTCCAGCTTTTTTTATTCTCAGAAGGTTTACTCCCTGATATACAGCTGCCTACCCCCTTCGTATGTGCAGGTCCTAAATGAGCTTTTTTCTCTGTTCCCTCACCACAATCCAGATGCTTTGGGTTAGTTACCAGTACAGTAACCGTACCAGGAAGTACTTAATTTTTTAAGCTACTGCTTTTCTTAATCTCAGTGGAGATATTTACTGATAAACAGCTACCTACGCAACATGTTCATGTCGTTCCTAAATGAGCTGTTATCTCTCTCCCCTCACCACAAATCAGATTCTTCTGAGGAGTTCCCAGTACATTATCCTTTCCCCTGTGTAATTACCTTAACAAGCTCCAGCTTCTTTTATTCTCAGAAGGTTTACTCCCTGATATACAGCTGCCTACCCCCTTCCTAAGTGCAGGTCCTAAATGAGCTTTTTTCTCTGTTCCCTCACACAATCCAGATTCTTTTGGGGAGTTACCAGTACAGTTACCATACCAGGAAGTACTTAATTTATTAAGCTACTGCTTTTCTTAATCTCAGTGGAGATATTTACTGATAAACAGCTACCTACGCAGCACGTTCATGTCGTTCCTAAATGAGCTTTTATCTCTCTCCCCTCACCACAAATCAGATTCTTCTGAGGAGTTCGCAGTACATTATCCTTTCCCCTGTGTAATTACCTTAACAAGCTCCAGCTGTTTTTATTCTCAGATGGTTTACTCCCTGATATACAGCTGCCTACCCCCTTCGTAAGTGCAGGTCCTAAATGAGCTTTTTTCTCTGTTCCCTCACCACAATCCAGATTCTTTTGGGGAGTTACCAGTACAGTAACCATACCAGGAAGTACTTAATTTATTAAGCTACTGCTCTTCTTAATCTCATTGGAGATATTTACTGATAAACAGCTACCTACGCAGCATGTTCATGTCGTTCCTAAATGAGCTTTTATCTCTCTCCCTCACCACAAATCAGATTCTTCTGAGGAGTTCCCAGTACATTATCCTTTCCCCTGTGTAATTACCTTAACAAGTTCCAGCTGTTTTTATTCTCAGAGGGTTTACTCCCTGATATACAGCTGCCTACCCCCTTCGTAAGTGCAGGTCCTAAATGACCTTTTTTCTCTGTTCCCTCACCACAATCCAGATTCTTTTGGGGAGTTACCAGTACAGTAACCATACCAGGAAGTACTTAATTTATTAAGCTACTGCTTTTCTTAATCTCAGTGGAGATATTTACTGATAAACAGCTACCTACGCAGCATGTTCATGTCGTTCCTAAATGAGCTTTTATCTCTCTCCCCTCACCACAAATCAGATTCTTCTGAGGAGTTCCCAGTACATTATCCTTTCCCCTGTGTAATTACCTTAACAAGCTCCAGCTGTTTTTATTCTCAGAAGGTTTACTCCCTGATATACAGCTGCCTACCCCCTTCGTAAGTGCAGGTCCTAAATGAGCTTTTTTCTCTGTTCCCCCACCACAATCCAGATTCTTTTGGGGAGTTACCAGTACAGTAAACATACCAGGAAGTACTTCATTTATTAAGCTACTGCTTTTCTTAATCTCAGTGGAGATATTGACTGATAAACAGCTACCTATGCAGCATGTTAATGTCGTTCCTAAATGAGCTTTTATCTCTCTCCCCTCACCACAAATCAGATTCTTCTGAGGAGTTCCCAGTACATTATCCTTTCCCCTGTGTAATTACCTTAACAAGCTCCAGCTGTTTTTATTCTCAGAAGGTTTACTCCCTGATATACAACTGCCTACCCCCTTCGTAAGTGCAGGTCCTAAATGAGCTTTTTTCTCTGTTCCCTCACCACAATCCAGATTCTTTTGGGGAGTTACCAGTACATTAACCATACCAGGAAGTACTTAATTTATTAAGCTACTGCTTTTCTTAATCTCAGTGGAGATATTTACTGATAAACAGCTACCTATGCAGCATGTTCTTGTCGTTCCTAAATGAGCTTTTATCTCTCTCCCCTCACCACAAATCAGATTCTTCTGAGGAGTTCCCAGTACATTATCCTTTCCCCTGTGTAATTACCTTAACAAGCTCCAGCTGTTTTTATTCTCAGAAGGTTTACTCCCTGGTATACAGCTGCCTACCACCTTCGTAAGTGCAGGTCCTAAATGAGCTTTTTCCTCTGTTCCCCCACAACAATCCAGATTCTTTTGGGGAGTTACCAGTACAGTAACCATACCAGGAAGTACTTAATTTATTAAGCTACTGCTTTTCTTAATCGCAGTGGAGATATTGACTGATAAACAGCTACCTATGCAGCATGTTAATGTCGTTCTTAAATGAGCTTTTATCTCTCTCCCCTCACCACAAATCAGATTCTTCTGATGTGTTCCCAGTACATTATCCTTTCCCCTGTGTAATTACCTTAACAAGCTCCACCTGTTTTTATTCTCAGAAGGTTTACTCCCTGATATACAGCTGCCTACCCCCTTCGTAAGTGCAGGTCCTAAATGAGCTTTTTTCTCTGTTCCCTCACCACAATCCAGATTCTTTGGGGGAGTTACCAGTACAGTAACCATACCAGGAAGTACTTAATTTATTAAGCTACTGCTTTTCTTAATCTCAGTGGAGATATTTACTGATAAACAGCTACCTACGCAGCATGTTCATGTCGTTCCTAAATGAGCTTTTATCTCTCTCCCCTCACCACAAATCAGATTCTTCTGAGGAGTTCCCAATACATTATCCTTTCCCCTGTGTAATTACCTTAACAAGCTCCAGCTGTTTTTATTCTCAGAAGGTTTACTCCCTGATATACAGCTGCCTACCCCCTTCGTAAGTGCAGGACCTAAATGAGCTTTTTTCTCTGCTCCCTCACCACAATCCAGATTCTGTTGGGGAGTTACCAGTACAGTAACCAGACCAGGAAGTACTTAATTTATTAAGCTACTGCTTTTCTTAATCTCAGTGGAGATATGTACTGATAAACAGCTACCTACGCAGCATGTTCATGTCGTTCTTAAATGAGCTTTTATCTCTCTCCCCTCACCACAAATCAGATTCTTTTGAGGAGTTCCCAGTATATTATCCTTTCCCCTGTGTAATTACCTTAACAAGCTCCAGCTGTTTTTATTCTCAGAAGTTTTACTCCCTGATATACAGCTGACTACCCCCTTCGTAAGTGCAGGTCCTAAATGAGCTTTTTTCTCTGTTCCCTCACCACAATCCAGATTCTTTTGGGGAGTTACCAGTACAGTAACCATACCAGGAAGTACTTAATTTATTAAGTTACTGCTTTTCTTAATCACAGTGGAGATATTTACTGATAAACAGGTACCTACGCAGCATGTTCATGTGGTTCCTAAATGAGCTTTTATCTCTCTCCCCTCATCACAAATCAGATTCTTCTGAGGAGTGCCCAGTACATTATCCTTTCCCCTGTGTAATTACCTTAAAAAGCTCCAGCTGTTTTTATTCTCAGAAGTTTTACTCCCTGATATACAGCTGCCTACCCCCTTCGTAAGTGCAGGTCCTAAATGAGCTTTTTTCTCTGTTCCCTCACCACAATCCAGATTCTTTTGGGGAGTTACCAGTACAATAACCATACCAGGACGTACTTAATTTATTAAGCTACTGCTTTTCTTAATCTCAGTGGAGATATTTACTGATAAACAGCTACCTACCCAGCATGTTAATGTCTTTCCTAAATGAGCTTTTATCTCTCTCCCCTCACCACAAATCAGACTCTTCTGAGGAGTTCCAAGTACATTTTCCTTTCCCCTGTGTAATTACATTAACAAGTTCCAGCTGTTTTTATTCTCAGAAGGTTTACTCCCTGATATACAGCTGTCTACCCCCTTCGTAAGTGCAGGTCCTAAATGAGCATTTTTCTCTGTTCCCTCACCACAATCCAGATTCTTTTGGGGAGTTACCAGTACAGTAACCATACCAGGAAGTACTTAATTTATTAAGCTACTGCTTTTCTTAATCTCAGTGGAGATATTTACTGATAAACAGCTACCTACGAAGCATGTTCATGTCGTTCCTAAATGAGCTTTTATCTCTCTCCCCTCACCACAAATCAGATTCTTCTGAGGAGTTCCCAGTACATTATCCTTTCCCCTGTGTAATTACCTTAACAAGCTCCAGCTGTTTTTATTCTCAGAAGGTTTACTCCCTGATATACAGCTGCCTACCCCCTTCGTAAGTGCAGGTCCTAAATGAGCTTTTTTCCCTGTTCCCTCACCAAATTCCAGATTCTTTTGGGGAGTTACCAGTATAGTAACCATACCAGGAAGTACTTAATTTTTTAAGCTACTGCTTTTCTTAATCTCAGTGGAGATATTTACTGATAAACAGCTACCTACGAAGCATATTCATGTCGTTCCTAAATGAGCTTTTGTCTCTCTCCCCTCACCACAAATCAGATTCTTCTGAGGAGTTACCAATACATTATCCTTTCCCCTGTGTAATTACCTTAACAAGCTCCAGCTGTTTTTATTCTCAGAAGGTTTACACCCTGATATACAGCTGCCTAACCCCTTCGTATGTGCAGGTCCTAAATGAGCTTTTTTCTCTGTTCCCTCACCACAATCCAGATGCTTTGGGTTAGTTACCAGTACAGTAACCGTACCAGGAAGTACTTAATTTTTTAAGCTACTGCTTTTCTTAATCTCAGTGGATATATTTACTGATAAACAGCTACCTACGCAACATGTTCATGTCGTTCCTAAATGAGCTGTTATCTCTCTCCCCTCACCAAAAATCAGATTCTTCTGAGGAGTTCCCAGTACATTATCCTTTCCCCTGTGTAATTACCTTAACAAGCTCCAGCTTTTTTTATTCTCAGAAGGTTTACTCCCTGATATACAGCTGCCTACCCCCTTCGTAAGTGCAGGTCCTAAATGAGCTTTTTTCTCTGTTCCCTCACCACAATCCAGATTCTTTTTGGGAGTTACCAGTACAGTAACCATACCAGGAAGTACTTAATTTATTAAGCTACTGCTTTTCTTAATCTCAGTGGAGATATGTACTGATAAACAGCTACCTACGCAGCATGTTCATGTCGTTCTTAAATGAGCTTTTATCTCTCTCCCCTCACCACAAATCAGATTATTCTGAGGATTTCCCCGTACATTATCCTTTCCCCTGTATAATTACCTTAACAAGCTCCAGCTGTTTTTATTCTCAGAAGGTTTACTCCCTGATATACAGCTGCCTACCCCCTTCGTAAGTGCAGGTCCTAAATGAGCTTTTTTCTCTGTTCCCTCACCACAATCCAGATTCTTTTGGGGAGTTACCAGTACAATAACCATACCAGGACGTACTTAATTTATTAAGCTACTGCTTTTCTTAATCTCAGTGGAGATATTTACTGATAAACAGCTACCTACGCAGCATGTTAATGTCTTTCCTAAATGAGCTTTTATCTCTCTCCCCTCACCACAAATCAGATTCTTCTGAGGAGTTCCAAGTACATTTTCCTTTCCCCTGTGTAATTACATTAACACGTTCCAGCTGTTTTTATTCTCAGAAGGTTTACTCCCTGATATACAGATGTCTACCCCTTCGTAAGTGCAGGTCCTAAATGAGCTTTTTTCTCTGTTCCCTCACCACAATCCAGATTCTTTTGGGGAGTTACCAGTACAGTAACCATACCAGGAAGTACTTAATTTATTAAGCTACTGCTTTTCTTAATCTCAGTGGAGATATTTACTGATAAACAGCTACCTACGAAGCATGTTCATGTCGTTCCTAAATGAGCTTTTATCTCTCTCCCCTCACAACAAATCAGATTCTTCTGAGGAGTTCCCAGTACATTATCCTTTCCCCTGTGTAATTACCTTAACAAGCTCCAGCTGTTTTTATTCTCAGAAGGTTTACTCCCTGATATACAGCTGCCTACCCCCTTCGTAAGTGCAGGTCCTAAATGAGCTTTTTTCCCTGTTCCCTCACCAAATTCCAGATTCTTTTGGGGAGTTACCAGTCCAGTACCCATACCAGGAAGTACTTAATTTATTAAGCTACTGCTTTTCTTAATCTCAGTGGAGATATTTACTGATAAACAGCTACCTACGAAGCATGTTCATGTCGTTCCTAAATGAGCTTTTATCTCTCTCCCCTCACCACAAATCAGATTCTTCTGAGGAGTTACCAATACATTATCCTTTCCCCTGTGTAATTACCTTAACAAGCTCCAGCTGTTTTTATTCTCAGAAGGTTTACACCCTGATATACAGCTGCCTACCCCCTTCGTATGTGCAGGTCCTAAATGAGCTTTTTTCTCTGTTCCCTCACCACAATCCAGATGCTTTGGGTTAGTTACCAGTACAGTAACCGTACCAGGAAGTACTTAATTTTTTAAGCTACTGCTTTTCTTAATCTCAGTGGAGATATTTACTGATAAACAGCTACCTACGCAGCATGTTCTTGTCGTTCCTAAATGAGCTTTTATCTCTCTCCCCTCACCACAAATCAGATTCTTCTGAGGAGTTCCCAGTACATTATCCTTTCCCCTGTGTAATTACCTTAACAAGCTCCAGCTGTTTTTATTCTCAGAAGGTTTACTCCCTGGTATACAGCTGCCTACCACCTTCGTAAGTGCAGGTCCTAAATGAGCTTTTTCCTCTGTTCCCCCACAACAATCCAGATTCTTTTGGGGAGTTACCAGTACAGTAACCATACCAGGAAGTACTTAATTTATTAAGCTACTGCTTTTCTTAATCGCAGTGGAGATATTGACTGATAAACAGCTACCTATGCAGCATGTTAATGTCGTTCTTAAATGAGCTTTTATCTCTCTCCCCTCACCACAAATCAGATTCTTCTGAGGTGTTCCCAGTACATTATCCTTTCCCCTGTGTAATTACCTTAACAAGCTCCACCTGTTTTTATTCTCAGAAGGTTTACTCCCTGATATACAGCTGCCTACCCCCTTCGTAAGTGCAGGTCCTAAATGAGCTTTTTTCTCTGTTCCCTCACCACAATCCAGATTCTTTGGGGGAGTTACCAGTACAGTAACCATACCAGGAAGTACTTAATTTATTAAGCTACTGCTTTTCTTAATCTCAGTGGAGATATTTACTGATAAACAGCTACCTACGCAGCATGTTCATGTCGTTCCTAAATGAGCTTTTATCTCTCTCCCCTCACCACAAATCAGATTCTTCTGAGGAGTTCCCAATACATTATCCTTTCCCCTGTGTAATTACCTTAACAAGCTCCAGCTGTTTTTATTCTCAGAAGGTTTACTCCCTGATATACAGCTGCCTACCCCCTTCGTAAGTGCAGGACCTAAATGAGCTTTTTTCTCTGCTCCCTCACCACAATCCAGATTCTGTTGGGGAGTTACCAGTACAGTAACCAGACCAGGAAGTACTTAATTTATTAAGCTACTGCTTTTCTTAATCTCAGTGGAGATATGTACTGATAAACAGCTACCTACGCAGCATGTTCATGTCGTTCTTAAATGAGCTTTTATCTCTCTCCCCTCACCACAAATCAGATTCTTTTGAGGAGTTCCCAGTATATTATCCTTTCCCCTGTGTAATTACCTTAACAAGCTCCAGCTGTTTTTATTCTCAGAAGTTTTACTCCCTGATATACAGCTGAGTACCCCCTTCGTAAGTGCAGGTCCTAAATGAGCTTTTTTCTCTGTTCCCTCACCACAATCCAGATTCTTTTGGGGAGTTACCAGTAGAGTAACCATACCAGGAAGTACTTAATTTATTAAGTTACTGCTTTTCTTAATCACAGTGGAGATATTTACTGATAAACAGGTACCTACGCAGCATGTTCATGTGGTTCCTAAATGAGCTTTTATCTCTCTCCCCTCATCACAAATCAGATTCTTCTGAGGAGTGCCCAGTACATTATCCTTTCCCCTGTGTAATTACCTTAAAAAGCTCCAGCTGTTTTTATTCTCAGAAGTTTTACTCCCTGATATACAGCTGCCTACCCCCTTCGTAAGTGCAGGTCCTAAATGAGCTTTTTTCTCTGTTCCCTCACCACAATCCAGATTCTTTTGGGGAGTTACCAGTACAATAACCATACCAGGACGTACTTAATTTATTAAGCTACTGCTTTTCTTAATCTCAGTGGAGATATTTACTGATAAACAGCTACCTACCCAGCATGTTAATGTCTTTCCTAAATGAGCTTTTATCTCTCTCCCCTCACCACAAATCAGATTCTTCTGAGGAGTTCCAAGTACATTTTCCTTTCCCCTGTGTAATTACATTAACAAGTTCCACCTGTTTTTATTCTCAGAAGGTTTACTCCCTGATATACAGCTGTCTACCCCCTTCGTAAGTGCAGGTCCTAAATGAGCTTTTTTCTCTGTTCCCTCACCACAATCCAGATTCTTTTGGGGAGTTACCAGTACAGTAACCATACCAGGAAGTACTTAATTTATTAAGCTACTGCTTTTCTTAATCTCAGTGGAGATATTTACTGATAAACAGCTACCTACGAAGCATGTTCATGTCGTTCCTAAATGAGCTTTTATCTCTCTCCCCTCACCACAAATCAGATTCTTCTGAGGAGTTCCCAGTACATTATCCTTTCCCCTGTGTAATTACCTTAACAAGCTCCAGCTGTTTTTATTCTCAGAAGGTTTACTCCCTGATATACAGCTGCCTACCCCCTTCGTAAGTGCAGGTCCTAAATGAGCTTTTTTCCCTGTTCCCTCACCAAATTCCAGATTCTTTTGGGGAGTTACCAGTATAGTAACCATACCAGGAAGTACTTAATTTTTTAAGCTACTGCTTTTCTTAATCTCAGTGGAGATATTTACTGATAAACAGCTACCTACGAAGCATATTCATGTCGTTCCTAAATGAGCTTTTATCTCTCTCCCCTCACCACAAATCAGATTCTTCTGAGGAGTTACCAATACATTATCCTTTCCCCTGTGTAATTACCTTAACAAGCTCCAGCTGTTTTTATTCTCAGAAGGTTTACACCCTGATATACAGCTGCCTAACCCCTTCGTATGTGCAGGTCCTAAATGAGCTTTTTTCTCTGTTCCCTCACCACAATCCAGATGCTTTGGGTTAGTTACCAGTACAGTAACCGTACCAGGAAGTACTTAATTTTTTAAGCTACTGCTTTTCTTAATCTCAGTGGAGATATTTACTGATAAACAGCTACCTACGCAACATGTTCATGTCGTTCCTAAATGAGCTGTTATCTCTCTCCCCTCACCAAAAATCAGATTCTTCTGAGGAGTTCCCAGTACATTATCCTTTCCCCTGTGTAATTACCTTAACAAGCTCCAGCTTTTTTTATTCTCAGAAGGTTTACTCCCTGATATACAGCTGCCTACCCCCTTCGTAAGTGCAGGTCCTAAATGAGCTTTTTTCTCTGTTCCCTCACCACAATCCAGATTCTTTTTGGGAGTTACCAGTACAGTAACCATACCAGGAAGTACTTAATTTATTAAGCTACTGCTTTTCTTAATCTCAGTGGAGATATGTACTGATAAACAGCTACCTACGCAGCATGTTCATGTCGTTCTTAAATGAGCTTTTATCTCTCTCCCCTCACCACAAATCAGATTATTCTGAGGATTTCCCCGTACATTATCCTTTCCCCTGTATAATTACCTTAACAAGCTCCAGCTGTTTTTATTCTCAGAAGGTTTACTCCCTGATATACAGCTGCCTACCCCCTTCGTAAGTGCAGGTCCTAAATGAGCTTTTTTCTCTGTTCCCTCACCACAATCCAGATTCTTTTGGGGAGTTACCAGTACAATAACCATACCAGGACGTACTTAATTTATTAAGCTACTGCTTTTCTTAATCTCAGTGGAGATATTTACTGATAAACAGCTACCTACGCAGCATGTTAATGTCTTTCCTAAATGAGCTTTTATCTCTCTCCCCTCATCACAAATCAGATTCTTCTGAGGAGTTCCAACTACATTTTCCTTTCCCCTGTGTAATTACATTAACAAGTTCCAGCTGTTTTTATTCTCAGAAGGTTTACTCCCTGATATACAGCTGTCTACCCCTTCGTAAGTGCAGGTCCTAAATGAGCTTTTTTCTCTGTTCCCTCACCACAATCCAGATTCTTTTGGGGAGTTACCAGTACAGTAACCATACCAGGAAGTACTTAATTTATTAAGCTACTGCTTTTCTTAATCTCAGTGGAGATATTTACTGATAAACAGCTACCTACGAAGCATGTTCATGTCGTTCCTAAATGAGCTTTTATCTCTCTCCCCTCACCACAAATCAGATTCTTCTGAGGAGTTCCCAGTACATTATCCTTTCCCCTGTGTAATTACCTTAACAAGCTCCAGCTGTTTTTATTCTCAGAAGGTTTACTCCCTGATATACAGCTGCCTACCCCCTTCGTAAGTGCAGGTCCTAAATGAGCTTTTTTCCCTGTTCCCTCACCAAATTCCAGATTCTTTTGGGGAGTTACCAGTCCAGTAACCATACCAGGAAGTACTTAATTTATTAAGCTACTGCTTTTCTTAATCTCAGTGGAGATATTTACTGATAAACAGCTACCTACGAAGCATGTTCATGTCGTTCCTAAATGAGCTTTTATCTCTCTCCCCTCACCACAAATCAGATTCTTCTGAGGAGTTACCAATACATTATCCTTTCCCCTGTGTAATTACCTTAACAAGCTCCAGCTGTTTTTATTCTCAGAAGGTTTACACCCTGATATACAGCTGCCTACCCCCTTCGTATGTGCAGGTCCTAAATGAGCTTTTTTCTCTGTTCCCTCACCACAATCCAGATGCTTTGGGTTAGTTACCAGTACAGTAACCGTACCAGGAAGTACTTAATTTTTTAAGCTACTGCTTTTCTTAATCTCAGTGGAGATATTTACTGATAAACAGCTACCTACGCAACATGTTCATGTCGTTCCTAAATGAGCTGTTATCTCTCTCCCCTCACCAAAAATCAGATTCTTCTGAGGAGTTCCCAGTACATTATCCTTTCCCCTGTGTAATTACCTTAACAAGCTCCAGCTTTTTTTATTCTCAGAAGGTTTACTCCCTGATATACAGCTGCCTACCCCCTTCGTATGTGCAGGTCCTAAATGAGCTTTTTTCTCTGTTCCCTCACCACAATCCAGATGCTTTGGGTTAGTTACCAGTACAGTAACCGTACCAGGAAGTACTTAATTTTTTAAGCTACTGCTTTTCTTAATCTCAGTGGAGATATTTACTGATAAACAGCTACCTACGCAACATGTTCATGTCGTTCCTAAATGAGCTGTTATCTCTCTCCCCTCACCACAAATCAGATTCTTCTGAGGAGTTCCCAGTACATTATCCTTTCCCCTGTGTAATTACCTTAACAAGCTCCAGCTTCTTTTATTCTCAGAAGGTTTACTCCCTGATATACAGCTGCCTACCCCCTTCCTAAGTGCAGGTCCTAAATGAGCTTTTTTCTCTGTTCCCTCACACAATCCAGATTCTTTTGGGGAGTTACCAGTACAGTAACCATACCAGGAAGTACTTAATTTATTAAGCTACTGCTTTTCTTAATCTCAGTGGAGATATTTACTGATAAACAGCTACCTACGCAGCACGTTCATGTCGTTCCTAAATGAGCTTTTATCTCTCTCCCCTCACCACAAATCAGATTCTTCTGAGGAGTTCGCAGTACATTATCCTTTCCCCTGTGTAATTACCTTAACAAGCTCCAGTTGTTTTTATTCTCAGATGGTTTACTCCCTGATATACAGCTGCCTACCCCCTTCGTAAGTGCAGGTCCTAAATGAGCTTTTTTCTCTGTTCCCTCACCACAATCCAGATTCTTTTGGGGAGTTACCAGTACAGTAACCATACCAGGAAGTACTTAATTTATTAAGCTACTGCTCTTCTTAATCTCATTGGAGATATTTACTGATAAACAGCTACCTACGCAGCATGTTCATGTCGTTCCTAAATGAGCTTTTATCTCTCTCCCTCACCACAAATCAGATTCTTCTGAGGAGTTCCCAGTACATTATCCTTTCCCCTGTGTAATTACCTTAACAAGTTCCAGCTGTTTTTATTCTCAGAGGGTTTACTCCCTGATATACAGCTGCCTACCCCCTTCGTAAGTGCAGGTCCTAAATGACCTTTTTTCTCTGTTCCCTCACCACAATCCAGATTCTTTTGGGGAGTTACCAGTACAGTAACCATACCAGGAAGTACTTAATTTATTAAGCTACTGCTTTTCTTAATCTCAGTGGAGATATTTACTGATAAACAGCTACCTACGCAGCATGTTCATGTCGTTCCTAAATGAGCTTTTATCTCTCTCCCCTCACCACAAATCAGATTCTTCTGAGGAGTTCCCAGTACATTATCCTTTCCCCTGTGTAATTACCTTAACAAGCTCCAGCTGTTTTTATTCTCAGAAGGTTTACTCCCTGATATACAGCTGCCTACCCCCTTCGTAAGTGCAGGTCCTAAATGAGCTTTTTTCTCTGTTCCCCCACCACAATCCAGATTCTTTTGGGGAGTTACCAGTACAGTAAACATACCAGGAAGTACTTCATTTATTAAGCTACTGCTTTTCTTAATCTCAGTGGAGATATTGACTGATAAACAGCTACCTATGCAGCATGTTAATGTCGTTCCTAAATGAGCTTTTATCTCTCTCCCCTCCCCACAAATCAGATTCTTCTGAGGAGTTCCCAGTACATTATCCTTTCCCCTGTGTAATTACCTTAACAAGCTCCAGCTGTTTTTATTCTCAGAAGGTTTACTCCCTGATATACAACTGCCTACCCCCTTCGTAAGTGCAGGTCCTAAATGAGCTTTTTTCTCTGTTCCCTCACCACAATCCAGATTCTTTTGGGGAGTTACCAGTACATTAACCATACCAGGAAGTACTTAATTTATTAAGCTACTGCTTTTCTTAATCTCAGTGGAGAAATTTACTGATAAACAGCTACCTACGCAGCATGTTCTTGTCGTTCCTAAATGAGCTTTTATCTCTCTCCCCTCACCACAAATCAGATTCTTCTGAGGAGTTCCCAGTACATTATCCTTTCCCCTGTGTAATTACCTTAACAAGCTCCAGCTGTTTTTATTCTCAGAAGGTTTACTCCCTGGTATACAGCTGCCTAACACCTTCGTAAGTGCAGGTCCTAAATGAGCTTTTTCCTCTGTTCCCCCACAACAATCCAGATTCTTTTGGGGAGTTACCAGTACAGTAACCATACCAGGAAGTACTTAATTTATTAAGCTACTGCTTTTCTTAATCGCAGTGGAGATATTGACTGATAAACAGCTACCTATGCAGCATGTTAATGTCGTTCTTAAATGAGCTTTTATCTCTCTCCCCTCACCACAAATCAGATTCTTCTGAGGAGTTCCCAGTACATTATCCTTTCCCCTGTGTAATTACCTTAACAAGCTCCAGCTGTTTTTATTCTCAGAAGGTTTACTCCCTGATACAAAACTGCCTACCCCCTTCGTAATTGCAGGTCCTAAATGAGCTTTTTTCTCTGTTCCCTCACCACAATCCAGATTCTTTTGGGGAGTTACCAGTACAGTAACCATACCAGGAAGTACTTAATTTATTAAGCTACTGCTTTTCTTAATCTCAGTGGAGATATTTAATGATAAACAGCTACCTACGCAGCATGTTCATGTCGTTCGTAAATGAGCATTTATCTCTCTCCACTCACCACAAATCAGATTCTTCTGAGGAGTTCCCAGTACATTATCCTTTCCCCTGTGTAATTACCTTAACAAGCTCCAGCTGTTTTTATTCTCAGAAGGTTTACTCCCTGATATACAACTGCCTACCCCCTTCGTAAGTGCAGGTCCTAAATGAGCTTTTTTCTCTGTTCCCTCACCACAATCCAGATTCTTTTGGGGAGTTACCAGTACATTAACCATACCAGGAAGTACTTAATTTTTTAAGCTACTGCTTTTCTTAATCTCAGTGGAGATATTTACTGGTAAACAGCTACCTACGCAGCATGTTCATGTCGTTCCTAAATGAGCTGTTATCTCTCTCCCCTCACCACAAATCAGATTCTTCTGAGGAGTTCCCAGTACATTATCCTTTCCCCTGTGTAATTACCTTAACAAGTTCCAGCTGTTTTTATTCTCAGAAGGTTTAC
This sequence comes from Perognathus longimembris pacificus, assembly GCF_023159225.1. Lineage (NCBI taxonomy): Eukaryota > Metazoa > Chordata > Mammalia > Rodentia > Heteromyidae > Perognathus > Perognathus longimembris. The sequence goes on from NW_025956472.1 coordinate 35,491, forward strand.
TCCCTGATATACAGCTGCCTACCCCCTTCGTAAGTGCAGGTCCTAAATGAGCTTTTTTCTCTGTTCCCTCACCACAATCCAGATTCTTTTTGGGAGTTACCCGTACAGTAACCATACCAGGAAGTACTTAATTTATTAAGCTACTGCTTTTCTTAATCTCAGTGGAGATATTTACTGATAAACAGCTATCTACGCAGCATATTCATGTCGTTAATAAATGAGCTTTTATCTCTCTCCCCTCACCACAAATCAGATTCTTCTGAGGTGTTCCCAGTACATTATCCTTTCCCCTGTGTAATTACCTTAACAAGCTCCACCTGTTTTTATTCTCAGAAGGTTTACTCCCTGATATACAGCTGCCTACCCCCTTCGTAAGTGCAGGTCCTAAATGAGCTTTTTTCTCTGTTCCCTCACCACAATCCAGATTCTTTGGGGGAGTTACCAGTACAGTAACCATACCAGGAAGTACTTAATTTATTAAGCTACTGCTTTTCTTAATCTCAGTGGAGATATTTACTGATAAACAGCTACCTACGCAGCATGTTCATGTCGTTCCTAAATGAGCTTTTATCTCTCTCCCCTCACCACAAATCAGATTCTTCTGAGGAGTTCCCAATACATTATCCTTTCCCCTGTGTAATTACCTTAACAAGCTCCAGCTGTTTTTATTCTCAGAAGGTTTACTCCCTGATATACAGCTGCCTACCCCCTTCGTAAGTGCAGGACCTAAATGAGCTTTTTTCTCTGCTCCCTCACCACAATCCAGATTCTGTTGGGGAGTTACCAGTACAGTAACCAGACCAGGAAGTACTTAATTTATTAAGCTACTGCTTTTCTTAATCTCAGTGGAGATATGTACTGATAAACAGCTACCTACGCAGCATGTTCATGTCGTTCTTAAATGAGCTTTTATCTCTCTCCCCTCACCACAAATCAGATTCTTTTGAGGAGTTCCCAGTATGTTATCCTTTCCCCTGTGTAATTACCTTAACAAGCTCCAGCTGTTTTTATTCTCAGAAGTTTTACTCCCTGATATACAGCTGACTACCCCCTTCGTAAGTGCAGGTCCTAAATGAGCTTTTTTCTCTGTTCCCTCACCACAATCCAGATTCTTTTGGGGAGTTACCAGTAGAGTAACCATACCAGGAAGTACTTAATTTATTAAGTTACTGCTTTTCTTAATCTCAGTGGAGATATTTACTGATAAACAGGTACCTACGCAGCATGTTCATGTGGTTCCTAAATGAGCTTTTATCTCTCTCCCCTCATCACAAATCAGATTCTTCTGAGGAGTGCCCAGTACATTATCCTTTCCCCTGTGTAATTACCTTAAAAAGCTCCAGCTGTTTTTATTCTCAGAAGTTTTACTCCCTGATATACAGCTGCCTACCCCCTTCGTAAGTGCAGGTCCTAAATGAGCTTTTTTCTCTGTTCCCTCACCACAATCCAGATTCTTTTGGGGAGTTACCAGTACAATAACCATACCAGGACGTACTTAATTTATTAAGCTACTGCTTTTCTTAATCTCAGTGGAGATATTTACTGATAAACAGCTACCTACGCAGCATGTTAATGTCTTTCCTAAATGAGCTTTTATCTCTCTCCCCTCACCACAAATCAGATTCTTCTGAGGAGTTCCAAGTACATTTTCCTTTCCCCTGTGTAATTACATTAACAAGTTCCAGCTGTTTTTATTCTCAGAAGGTTTACTCCCTGATATACAGCTGTCTACCCCCTTCGTAAGTGCAGGTCCTAAATGAGCTTTTTTCTCTGTTCCCTCACCACAATCCAGATTCTTTTGGGGAGTTACCAGTACAGTAACCATACCAGGAAGTACTTAATTTATTAAGCTACTGCTTTTCTTAATCTCAGTGGAGATATTTACTGATAAACAGCTACCTACGAAGCATGTTCATGTCGTTCCTAAATGAGCTTTTATCTCTCTCCCCTCACCACAAATCAGATTCTTCTGAGGAGTTCCCAGTACATTATCCTTTCCCCTGTGTAATTACCTTAACAAGCTCCAGCTGTTTTTATTCTCAGAAGGTTTACTCCCTGATATACAGCTGCCTACCCCCTTCGTAAGTGCAGGTCCTAAATGAGCTTTTTTCCCTGTTCCCTCACCAAATTCCAGATTCTTTTGGGGAGTTACCAGTATAGTAACCATACCAGGAAGTACTTAATTTTTTAAGCTACTGCTTTTCTTAATCTCAGTGGAGATATTTACTGATAAACAGCTACCTACGAAGCATATTCATTTCGTTCCTAAATGAGCTTTTATCTCTCTCCCCTCACCACAAATCAGATTCTTCTGAGGAGTTACCAATACATTATCCTTTCCCCTGTGTAATTACCTTAACAAGCTCCAGCTGTTTTTATTCTCAGAAGGTTTACACCCTGATATACAGCTGCCTACCCCCTTCGTATGTGCAGGTCCTAAATGAGCTTTTTTTCTCTGTTCCCTCACCACAATCCAGATGCTTTGGGTTAGTTACCAGTACAGTAACCGTACCAGGAAGTACTTAATTTTTTAAGCTACTGCTTTTCTTAATCTCAGTGGAGATATTTACTGATAAACAGCTACCTACGCAACATGTTCATGTCGTTCCTAAATGAGCTGTTATCTCTCTCCCCTCACCACAAATCAGATTCTTCTGAGGAGTTCCCAGTACATTATCCTTTCCCCTGTGTAATTACCTTAACAAGCTCCAGCTTTTTTTATTCTCAGAAGGTTTACTCCCTGATATACAGCTGCCTACCCCCTTCGTAAGTGCAGGTCCTAAATGAGCTTTTTTCTCTGTTCCCTCACCACAATCCAGATTCTTTTTGGGAGTTACCAGTACAGTAACCATACCAGGAAGTACTTAATTTATTAAGCTACTGCTTTTCTTAATCTCAGTGGAGATATGTACTGATAAACAGCTACCTACGCAGCATGTTCATGTCGTTCTTAAATGAGCTTTTATCTCTCTCCCCTCACCACAAATCAGATTATTCTGAGGATTTCCCCGTACATTATCCTTTCCCCTGTATAATTACCTTAACAAGCTCCAGCTGTTTTTATTCTCAGAAGGTTTACTCCCTGATATACAGCTGCCTAACCCCTTCGTAAGTGCATGTCCTAAATGAGCTTTTTTCTCTGTTCCCTCACCACAATCCAGATTCTTTTGGGGAGTTACCAGTACAGTAACCATACCAGGAAGTACTTAATTTATTAAGCTACTGCTTTTCTTAATCTCAGTGGAGATATTTACTGATAAACAGCTACCTACGCAGCATGTTCATGTCGTTCCTAAATGAGCTTTTATCTCTCTCCCCTCACCACGAATCAGATTCTTCTGACAAGTTCCCAGTACATTATCCTTTCCCCTGTGTAATTACCTTAACAAGCTCCAGCTGTTTTTATTCTCAGAAGGTTTACTCCCTGATATACAGCTGCCTACCCCCTTCGTAAGTGCAGGTCCTAAATGAGCTTTTTTCTCTGTTCCCTCACCACAATCCAGATTCTTTTGGGGAGTTACCAGTACAGTAACCATACCAGGAAGTACTTAATTTATTAAGCTACTGCTTTTCTTAATCTCAGTGGAGATATTTACTGATAAACAGCTACCTACGCAGCATGTTCATGTCGTTCCTAAATGAGCTTTTATCTCTCTCCCCTCACCACAAATCAGATTCTTCTGAGGAGTTCCCAATACATTATCCTTTCCTCTGTGTAATTACCTTAACAAGCTCCAGCTGTTTTTATTCTCAGAAGGTTTACTCCCTGATATACAGCTGCCTACCCCCTTCGTAAGTGCAGGACCTAAATGAGCTTTTTTCTCTGCTCCCTCACCACAATCCACATTCTTTTGCGGAGTTACCAGTACAGTAACCATACCAGGAAGTACTTAATTTATTAAGCTACTGCTTTTCTTAATCTCAGTGGAGATATGTACTGATAAACAGCTACCTACGCAGCATGTTCATGTCGTTCCTAAATGAGCTTTTATCTCTCTCCCCTCACCACAAATCAGATTCTTCTGAGGAGTTCCCAGTACATTATCCTTTCCCCTGTGTAATTACCTTAACAAGCTCCAGCTGTTTTTATTCTCAGAAGGTTTACTCCCTGATATACAGCTGCCTACCCCCTTCGTAAGTGCAGGTCCTAAATGAGCTTTTTTCTCTGTTCCCCCACCACAATCCAGATTCTTTTGGGGAGTTACCAGTACAGTAACCATACCAGGAAGTACTTAATTTATTAAGCTACTGCTTTTCTTAATCTCTGTGGAGATATTTACTGATAAACAGCTACCTACGCAGCATGTTCATGTCGTTCCTAAATGAGCTGTTATCTCTCTCCCCTCACCGCAAATCAGATTCTTCTGAGGAGTTCCCAGTACATTATCCTTTCCCCTGTGTAATTACCTTAACAAGCTCCAGCTGTTTTTATTCTCAGAAGGTTTACTCCCTGATATACAGCTGCCTACCCCCTTCGTAAGTGCAGGTCCTAAATGAGCTTTTTTCTCTGTTCCCTCACCACAATCCAGATTCTTTTGGGAGTTACCAGTACAGTATACATCCCAGCAAGTACTCAATTTATTAAGCTACTGCTTTTCTTAATCTCTGTGGAGATATTTACTGATAAACAGCTACCTACGCAGCATGTTCATGTCGTTCCTAAATGAGCTTTTATCTCTCTCCCCTCACCACAAATCAGATTCTTCTGAGGAGTTCCCAGTACATTATCCTTTCCCCTGTGTAATTACCTTAACAATCTCCAGCTCTTTTTATTCTCAGAAGGTTTACTCCCTGATATACAGCTGCCTACACCCTTCGTAAGTGCAGGTCCTAAATGAGCTTTTTTCTCTGTTCCCTCACCACAATCCAGATTTTTTTGGGGAGTTACCAGTACAATAACCATACCAGGAAGTACTTAATTTATTAAGCTACTGCTTTTCTTAATCTCAGTGGAGATATTTACTGATAAACAGCTACCTACGCAGCATGTTCATGTCGTTCCTAAATGAGCTTTTATCTCTCTCCCGTCACCACAAATCATATTATTCTGTGGAGTTCCCAGTACATTATCCTTTCCCCTTTGTAATTACCTTAACAAGCTCCAGCTGTTTTTATTCTCAGAAGGTTTACTCCCTGATATACAGCTGCCTACCCCCTTCGTAAGTGCAGGTCCTAAATGAGCTTTTTTCTCTGTTCCCTCACCACAATCCAGATTCTTTTGGGGAGTTACCAGTACAATAACCATACCAGGACGTACTTAATTTATTAAGCTACTGCTTTTCTTAATCTCAGTGGAGATATTTACTGATAAACAGCTACCTACGCAGCATGTTAATGTCTTTCCTAAATGAGCTTTTATCTCTCTCCCCTCACCACAAATCAGATTCTTCTGAGGAGTTCCAAGTACATTTTCCTTTCCCCTGTGTAATTACCTTAACAAGTTCCAGCTGTTTTTATTCTCAGAAGGTTTACTCCCTGATATACAGCTGCCTACCCCCTTCGTAAGTGCAGGTCCTAAATGAGCTTTTTTCTCTGTTCCCTCACCACAATCCAGATTCTTTTGGGGAGTTACCAGTACAGTAACCATACCAGGAAGT
>NW_025956473.1:0-40822 GCF_023159225.1 Perognathus longimembris pacificus
TGGGAACTCCTCAGAAGAGTCTGATTTGTGGTGAGGGGAGAGAGATAAAGGCTCATTTAGGAACGACATGAACATGCTGCGTAGGTAGCAGTTTATCAGTAAATATCTCCACTGAGATTATGAAATGCAGTAGCTTAATAAATTAAGTACTTCCTGGTATGGTTACTGTACTGGTAACTCCACAAAAGAATCTGGATTGTGGTGAGGGAACAGAGAAAAAAGCTTATTAAGACCTGCACTTACGAAGGAGTAGGCAGCTGTATATCAGGGAGTAAACCTTCTGAGAATAAAAACAGCTGGAGCTTGTTAAGGTAATTACACAGGGGAAAGGATAATGTACTGGGAACTCCTCAGAAGAATCTGATTTGTGGTGAGGGAGAGAGATAAAAGCTCATTTAGGAACAACATGAACATGCTGCGTAGGTAAGCTGTTTATCAGTAAATATCTCCAGTGAGATTAAGAAAAGCGGTAGCTTAATAAATTAAGTACTTCCTGGTATGGTTACTGTACTGGTAACTCCCCAAAAGAATCTGGATTGTGGTGAGGGAACAGAGAAAAAAGCTCATTTAGGACCTGCACTTACGAAGGGGGTAGGCAGCTGTGAATCAGGGAGTAAACCTTCTGAGAATAAAAACAGCTGGAGCTTGTTAAGGTAATTACACAGGGGAAAGGAAATGTACTGGGAACTCCTCAGAAGAATCTGATTTGTGGTGAGGGGAGAGAGATAAAAGCTCATTTAGGAACGACATGAACATGCTGCGTAGGTAGCTGTTTATCAGTAAATATCTCCACTGATATTAAGAAAAGCGGTAGCTTAATAAATTAAGTACTTCCTGGTATCGTTACTGTACTGGCAACTACCGAAAAGAATCTGGATTGTGGTGAGGGAACAGAGAAAAAAGCTCATTTAGGACCTGCATTTACGAAGGGGGTAGGCAGCTGTATATCGGGGAGTAATCCTTCTGAGAATAAAAACAGCTGGAGCTAGTTAAGGTAATTACACAGGGGAAAGGATAATGTACTGGAACTCCTCAGAAGAATCTGATTTGTGGTGAGGGGAGAGAGATAAAAGCTCATTTAGGAACGACATGAACATGCTGCGTAGGTAGCTGTTTATCAGTAAATATCTCCACTGAGATTAAGAAAGCAGTAGCTTAATGAATTAAGTACTTCCTGGTATGGTTACTGTACTGGTAACTCCCCAAAAGAATCTGGATTGTGGTGAGGGAACAGAGAAAAAAGCTCATTTAGGACCTGCACTTACGAAGGGGGTAGGCAGCTGTATATCAGGGAGTATACCATCTGAGAATAAAAACAGCTGGAGCTTGTTAAGGTAATTACACAGGGGAAAGGATAATGTACTGGGAACTCCTCAGAAGAATCTGATTTGTGGTGAGGGGAGAGAGATAAAAGCTCATTTAGGAACGACATGAACATGCTGCGTAGGTAGCTGTTTATCAGTAAATATCTCCACTGAGATTAAGAAAAGCAGTAGCTTAATAAATTAAGTACTTCCTGGTATGGTTACTGTACTGGTAACTCCCAAAAGAATCTGGATTGTGGTGAGGGAACAGAGAAAAAAGCTTCATTTAAGACCTGCACTTACGAAGGGGGTAGGCAGCTGTATATCAGGGAGTAAACCTTCTGAGAATAAAAACAGCTGGAGCTTGTTAAGGTAATTACACAGGGGAAGGATAATGTACTGGGAACTCCTCAGAAGAATCTGATTTGTGGTGAGGGGAGAGAGATAAAGCTCATTTAGGAACGACATGAACATGCTGAGTAGGTAGCTGTTTATCAGTAAATATCTCCACTGAGATTAAGAAAAGCAGTAGCTTAATAAATTAAGTACTTCCTGGTATGGTTACTGTACTGGTAACTACCGAAAAGAATCTGGATTGTGGTGAGGGAACAGAGAAAAAAGCTCATTTAGGACCTGCACTTACTAAGGGGGTAGGCAGCTGTATATCAGGGAGTAAACCTTCTGAGAATAAAAACAGCTGGAGCTGTTAAGGTAATTACACAGGGGAAGGATAATGTACTGGGAACTCCTCAGAAGAATCTGATTTGTGGTGAGGGAGAGAGATAAAAGCTCATTTAGGAACGACATGAACATGCTGCGTAGGTAGCTGTTTATCAGTAAATATCTCCACTGAGATTAGAAAGCAGTAGCTAATAAATTAAGTACTTCCTGGTATGGTTACTGTACTGGTAACTCCCAAAAGAATCTGGATTGTGGTGAGGGAACAGAGAAAAAAGCTCATTTAGGACCTGCACTTACGAAGGGTAGGCAGCTGTATATCAGGGAGTAAATCCTTCTGAGAATAAAAACAGCTGGAGCTGTTAAGGTAATTACACAGGGGAAAGGATAATGTACTGGGAACTCCTCAGAAGAATCTGATTTGTGGTGAGGGGAGAGAGATAAAAGCTCATTTAGGAACGACATGAACATGCTGCGTAGGTAGCTGTTTATCAGTAAATATCTCCACTGAGATTAAGAAAAGCAGTAGCTTAATGAATTAAGTACTTCCTGGTATGGTTACTGTACTGGTAACTCCCCAAAAGAATCTGGATTGTGGTGAGGGAAAGAGAAAAAAGCTCATTTAGGACCTGCACTTACGAAGGGGGTAGGCAGCTGTGTATCAGGGAGTAAACCTTCTGAGAATAAAAACAGCTGGAGCTTGTTAAGGTAATTACACAGGGGAAAGGAAATGTACTGGGAACTCCTCAGAAGAATCTGATTTGTGGTGAGGGGAGAGAGATAAAGCTCATTTAGGAACGACATGAACATGCTGCGTAGGTAGCAGTTTATCAGTAAATATCTCCACTGAGATTAAGAAAGCAGTAGCTTAATAAATTAAGAACTTCCTGGTATCGTTACTGTACTGGCAACTACAAAAGAATCTGGATTGTGGTGAGGGAACAGAGAAAAAAGCTCATTTAGGACCTGCACTTACGAAGGGTAGGCAGCTGTATATCGGGGAGTAAACCTTCTGAGAATAAAAACAGCTGGAGCTTGTTAAGGTAATTACACAGGGGAAAGGATAATGTACTGGGAACTCCTCAGAAGAATCTGATTTGTGGTGAGGGGAGAGAGATAAAAGCTCATTTAGGAACGACATGAACATGCTGCGTAGGTAGCTGTTTATCAGTAAATATCTCCACTGAGATTAAGAAAAGCGGTAGCTTAATGAATTAAGTACTTCCTGGTATGGTTACTGTACTGGTAACTCCCCAAAGAATCTGGATTGTGGTGAGGGAACAGAGAAAAAAGCTCATTTAGGACCTGCACTTACGAAGGGGGTAGGCAGCTGTATATCAGGGAGTAATACCATCTGAGAATAAAAACAGCTGGAGCTTGTTAAGGTAATTACACAGGGGAAAGGAAATGTACTGGGAACTCCTCAGAAGAATCTGATTTGTGGTGAGGGGAGAGAGATAAAAGCTCATTTAGGAACGACATGAACATGCTGCGTAGGTAGCTGTTTATCAGTAAATATCTCCACTGAGATTAAGAAAAGCAGTAGCTTAATAAATTAAGTACTTCCTGGTATGGTACTGTACTGGTAACTCCCCAAAAGAATCTGGATTGTGGTGAGGGAACAGAGAAAAAAGCTCATTTAGGAGCTGCCCTTACGAAGGGTAGGCAGCTGTATATCAGCGAGTAAAACTTCTGAACATAAAAAAAGCTGGAGCTTGTTAAATTAATTACAAAGGGGAAAGGATAATGTACTGGGAACTCCTCAGTAGAATCTGATTTGTGGTGAGGGGAGAGAGATAAAAGCTCATTTAGGAACGACATGAACATGCTGCGTACGTAGCTGTTTATCAGTAAATATCTCCACTGAGATTAAGAAAAGCAGTAGCTTAATAAATTAAGTACTTCCTGGTATGGTGACTGTACTGGTAATTCCCCAAAAGAATCTGGATTGTGGTGAGGGAACAGAGAAAAAAGCTCATTTAGGACCTGCACTTACGAAGGGGGTAGGCAGCTGTATATCAGGGAGTAAACCTTCTGAGAATAAAAACAGCTGGAGCTTGTTAAGGTAATTACACAAGGGAAAGGATAATGTACTGGGAACTCCTCAGAAGAATCTGATTGTGGTGAGGAGAGAGAGATAAAAGCTCATTTATGAACGACATGAATATGCTGCGTAGGTAGCTGTTTATCAGTAAATATCTCCACTGAGATTAAGAAAAGCAGTAGCTTAATAAATTAAGTACCTCCTGGTATGTTTACTGTTCTGGTAACTCCCCAAAAGAATCTGGATTGTGGTGAGGGAACAGAGAAAAAAGCTCATTTACGACCTGCACTTACGAAGGGGGTAGGCAGCTGTATGTCAGGGAGTAAACCTTCTGAGAATAAAAACAGCTGGAGCTTGTTAAGGTAATTACACAGGGGAATGGATAATGTACTGGGAACTCCTCAGAAGAATCTGATTTGTGGTGAGGGGAGAGAGATAAAAGCTCATTTAGGAACGACATGAACATGCTTAGTAGGTAGCTGTTTATCAGTAAATATCTCCCTGAGATTAAGAAAAGCAGTAGCTTAATAAATTATGTACTTCCTTTATGGTTACTGTACGGGTAACTCCCCAAAAGAATCTGGATTGTGGTGAGGGAACAGAGAAAAAAGCTCATTTAGGACCTGCACTTACGAAGGGGGTAGGCAGCTGTATATCAGGGAGTAAACCTGAGAATAAAAACAGCTGGAGATTGTTAAGGTATTTCACACGGGGGAAAGGATAATGTACTGGGAACTCCTCAGAAGAATCTGATTTGTGGTGAGGGGAGAGAGAGAAAAGCTCATTTAGGAACGACATGAACATGCTGCGTCGGTAGCTGTTTATCAGTAAATATCTCCACTGAGATTAAGAAAAGCAGTAGCTTAATAAATTAAGTACTTCCTGGTATGGTTACTCTACTGGTAACTCCTCAAAAGAATCTGATTGTGGTGAGGGAACAGAGAAAAAAGCTCATTTAGGACCTGCACTTACGAAGGGGGTAGGCAGCTGTATATCAGGGAGTAAACCTTCTGAGAATAAAAACAGCTGGAGCTTGTTAAGGTAAATACACAGGGGAAAGGATAATGTACTGGGAACTCCTCAGAAGAATCTGATTTGTGGTGAAGGTAGATAGATAAAAGCTCATTTAGGAACGACATGAACATGCTGCGTAGGTAGCTGTTTATCAGTAAATATCTCCACTGAGATTAAGAAAAGCAGTAGCTTAATAAATTAAGTACTTCCTGGTATGGTTACTGTACTGGTAACTCCCCAAAAGAATCTGGATTGTGGTGAGGGAACAGAGAAAAAAGCTCATTTAGGACCTGCACTTACGAAGGGGGTAGGAAGCTGTATATAAGGGAGTAAACTTTCTGAGAATAAAACAGCTGGAGCTTGTTAAGGAAATTACACAGGGGAAAGGATAATGTACTGGAAACTCCTCTGAAGTATCTGATTTGTGGTGAGGGGAGAGAGATAAAAGCTCATTTAGGAACGACATGAACATGCTGCGTAGGTAGCTGTTTATCAGTAAATATCTCCACTGAGATTAAGAAAAGCAGTAGCTTAATGAATTAAGTACTTCCTGGTATGGTTACTGTACTGGTAACTCCCCAAAAGAATCTGGATTGTGGTGAGGGAACAGAGAAAAAAGCTCATTTAGGACCTGCACTTACGAAGGGGGTAGGCAGCTGTATATCAGGGAGTAAACCTTCTGAGAATAAAAACAGCTGTAGCTTGTTAAGTTAATTACACAGGGAAAGGATAATGTACTGGGAACTCCTCAGAAGAATCTGATTTGTGGTGAGGGGAGAGAGATAAAAGCTCACTTAGGAACGACATGAACATGCTGCGTACGTAGCTGTTTATCAGTAGTATCTCCACTGAGATTAGGAAAAGCAATAGCTTAATAAATTAAGTACTTCCTGGTATGGTTACTGTACTGGTTACTCCCCAAAAGAATCTGGATTGTGGTGAGGGAACAGAGAAAAAAGCTCATTTAGGACCTGCACTTACGAAGGGGATAGGCAGCTGTATATCAGGGAGTAAACCTTCTGAGAATAAAAACAGCTGGAGCTTGTTAAGGTAATTACACAGGGGAAAGGATAATGTACTGGGAACTCCTCAGAAGAATCTGATTGTGGTGAGGGAAGAGAGATAAAAGCTCATTTAGGACCTCCACTTACGAAGGGGGTAGGCAGGTGTATATCAGGGAGTAAGCCTTCTGAGAATAAAAACAGCTGGAGCTTGTTAAGGTAATTACACATGGGAAAGGATAATGTACTGGGAACTCCTCAGAACAATCTGATTTGTGGTGAGGAGAGAGAGATAAATGCCATTTAGGAACGAAATGAACATGTGCGTAGGTAGCTGTTTATCACTAAATATCTCCACTGAGATTAAGAAAAGCAGTAGCTTAATAAATTAAGTACTTCCTGGTATGGTTACTGTACTGGTAACTCCCCAAAAGAATCTGGATTGGGCTGAGGGAACAGAGAAAAAAGCTCATTTAGGACCTGCAATTACGAAGGGGGTAGGCAGCTGTATATCAGGGAGTAAACCTTCTGAGAATTAAAACAGCTGGAGCTTGTTAAGGTAATTACACAGGGGAAAGGATAATGTACTGGGAACTCCTCAGAAGAATCTGATTTGTGGTGAGGGGAGAGAGATAAAAGCTCATTTAGGAACGACATGAACATGCTGCGTAGGTAGCTGTTTATCAGTAAATATCTCCACTGAGATTAAGAAAAGCAGTAGCTTAATAAATTAAGTACTTCCTGGTATGGTTACTGTACTGGTAACTCCCCAAAAGAATCTGGATTGTGGTGAGGGAACAGAGAAAAAAGCTCATTTAGGACATGCACTTACGAAGGGGGTAGGCAGCTGTATACCAGGGAGTAAAACTTCTGAGAATAAAAACAGCTGGAGCTTGTTTAGGTAAATACACAGGGGAAAGGATAATATACTGGGAACTCCTCAGAAGAATCTGATTTGTGGTGAGGGGAGAGAGATAAAGCTCATTTAGGAACGACATGAACATGCTGCGTAGGTAGCTGTTTATCAGTAAATATCTCCATTGAGATTAAGAAAAGCAGTAGCTTAATAAATTAAGTACTTCCTGGTATGGTTACTGTACTGGTAACTCCCCAAAAGAATCTGGATTGTGGTGAGGGAACAGAGCAAAAAGCTCATTTAGGACCTGCACTTACGAAGGGGGTAGGCAGGTGTATATCAGGGAGTAAACCTTCTGAGAATAAAAACAGCTGGAGCTTCTTAAGGTAATTACACAGGGGAAAGGATAATGTACTGGGAACAACTCAGAAGAATCTGATTTGTGATGAGTGGAGAGAGATAAAAGCTCATTTAGGAACGACATGAACATGCTGTGTAGGTAGCTGTTTATCAGGAAATATCTCCACTGAGATTAAGAAAAGCAGTAGCTTAATAAATTAAGTACTTCCTGGTATGGTTACTGTACTGGTAACTCCCCAAAAGAATCTGGATTGTGGTGAGGGAACGGAGAAAAAAGCTCATTTAGGACCTGCACTTACGAAGGGGGTAGGCAGCTGTATATCAGGGAGTAAACCTTCTGAGAATAAAAACAGCTGGAGCTTGTTAAGTTAATTACACAGGGAAAGGATAATGTACTGGGAACTCCTCAGAAGAATCTGATTTGTGGTGAGGGGAGAGAGATAAAAGCTCATTTAGGAACGACATGAACATGCTGCGTATGTAGCTGTTTATCAGTAAGTATCTCCACTGAGATTAGGAAAAGCAATAGCTTAATAAATTAAGTACTTCCTGGTATGGTTACTGTACTGGTAACTCCCCAAAAGAATCTGGATTGTGGTGAGGGAACAGAGAAAAAAGCTCATTTAGGACCTGCACTTACGAAGGGGATAGGCAGCTGTATATCAGGGAGTAAACCTTCTGAGAATAAAAACAGCTGGAGCTTGTTAAGGTAATTACACAGGGGAAAGGATAATGTACTGGGAACTCCTCAGAAGAATCTGATTTGTGGTGAAGGTAGATAGATAAAAGCTCATTTAGGAACGACATGAACATGCTGCGTAGGTAGCTGTTTATCAGTAAATATCTCCACTGAGATTAAGAAAAGCAGTAGCTTAATAAATTAAGTACTTCCTGGTATGGTTACTGTACTGGTAACTCCCCAAAAGAATCTGGATTGTGGTGAGGGAACAGAGAAAAAAGCTCATTTAGGACCTGCACTTACGAAGGGGGTAGGAAGCTGTATATAAGGGAGTAAACTTTCTGAGAATAAAAACAGCTGGAGCTTGTTAAGGAAATTACACAGGGGAAAGGATAATGTACTGGAAACTCCTCTGAAGAATCTGATTTGTGGTGAGGGGAGAGAGATAAAAGCTCATTTAGGAACGACATGAACATGCTGCGTAGGTAGCTGTTTATCAGTAAATATCTCCACTGAGATTAAGAAAAGCAGTAGCTTAATGAATTAAGTACTTCCTGGTATGGTTACTGTACTGGTAACTCCCCAAAAGAATCTGGATTGTGGTGAGGGAACAGAGAAAAAAGCTCATTTAGGACCTGCACTTACGAAGGGGGTAGGCAGCTGTATATCAGGGAGTAAACCTTCTGAGAATAAAAACAGCTGGAGCTTGTTAAGTTAATTACACAGGGAAAGGATAATGTACTGGGAACTCCTCAGAAGAATCTGATTTGTGGTGAGGGGAGAGAGATAAAAGCTCATTTAGGAACGACATGAACATGCTGCGTACGTAGCTGTTTATCAGTAAGTATCTCCACTGAGATTAGGAAAAGCAATAGCTTAATAAATTAAGTACTTCCTGGTATGGTTACTGTACTGGTTACTCCCCAAAAGAATCTGGATTGTGGTGAGGGAACAGAGAAAAAAGCTCATTTAGGACCTGCACTTACGAAGGGGATAGGCAGCTGTATATCAGGGAGTAAACCTTCTGAGAATAAAAACAGCTGGAGCTTGTTAAGGTAATTACACAGGGGAAAGGATAATGTACTGGGAACTCCTCAGAAGAATCTGATTTGTGGTGAGGGAAGAGAGATAAAAGCTCATTTAGGACCTCCACTTACGAAGGGGGTAGGCAGCTGTATATCAGGGAGTAAGCCTTCTGAGAATAAAAACAGCTGGAGCTTGTTAAGGTAATTACACATGGGAACGGATAATGTACTGGGAACTACTCAGAACAATCTGATTTGTGGTGAGGAGAGAGAGATAAATGCTCATTTAGGAACGAAATGAACATGTGCGTAGGTAGCTGTTTATCACTAAATATCTCCACTGAGATTAAGAAAAGCAGTAGCTTAATAAATTAATGTACTTCCTGGTATGGTTACTGTACTGGTAACTCCCCAAAAGAATCTGGATTGGGCTGAGGGAACAGAGAAAAAAGCTCATTTAGGACCTGCAATTACGAAGGGGGTAGGCAGCTGTATATCAGGGAGTAAACCTTCTGAGAATTAAAACAGCTGGAGCTTGTTAAGGTAATTACACAGGGGAAAGGATAATGTACTGGGAACTCCTCAGAAGAATCTGATTTGTGGTGAGGGGAGAGAGATAAAAGCTCATTTAGGAACGACATGAACATGCTGCGTAGGTACCTGTTTATCAGTAAATATCTCCACTGAGATTAAGAAAAGAAGTAGCTTAATAAATTAAGTACTTCCTGGTATGGTTACTGTACTGGTAACTCCCCAAAAGAATCTGGATTGTGGTGAGGGGAGAGAGATAAAAGCTCATTTAGGAACGACATGAACATGCTGCGTAGGTACCTGTTTATCAGTAAATATCTCCACTGAGATTAAGAAAAGAAGTAGCTTAATAAATTAAGTACTTCCTGGTATGGTTACTGTACTGGTAACTCCCCAAAGAATCTGGATTGTGGTGAGGGAACAGAGAAAAAAGCTCATTTAGGACCTGCACTTACGAAGGGGGTAGGCAGCTGTATATCAGGGAGTAATCCTTCTGAGAATAAAACAGCTGGAGCTTCTTAAGGTAATTACACAGGGGAAAGGATAATGTACTGGGAACTCCTCAGAAGAATCTGATTTGTGGTGAGGGGGAGAGAGATAAAAGCTCATTTAGGAACGACATGAACATGCTGCCTAGGTAGCTGTTTATCAGTAAATATCTCCACTGAGATTAAGAAAAGCAGTAGCTTAATAAATTAAGTACTTCCTGGTATGGTTACTGTACTGGTAACTCCCCAAAAGAATCTGGATTTGTGGTGAGGGAACAGAGAAAAAAGCTCATTTAGGACATGCACTTACGAAGGGGGTAGGCAGCTGTATACCAGGGAGTAAACTTCTGAGAATAAAAACAGCTGGAGCTTGTTTAAGGTAAATACACAGGGGAAAGGATAATGTACTGGGAACTCCTCAGAAGAATCTGATTTGTGGTGAGGGGAGAGAGATAAAAGCTCATTTAGGAACGACATGAACATGCTGCGTAGGTAGCTGTTTATCAGTAAATATCTCCATTGAGATTAGAAAAGCAGTAGCTTAATAAATTAAGTACTTCCTGGTATGGTTACTGTACTGGTAACTCCCAAAAGAATCTGGATTGTGGTGAGGGAACAGAGCAAAAAGCTCATTAAGGACCTGCACTTACGAAGGGGGTAGGCAGCTGTATATCAGGGAGTAAACCTTCTGAGAATAAAAACAGCTGGAGCTTGTTAAGGTAATTACACAGGGGAAAGGATAATGTACTGGGAACTCCTCAGAAGAATCTGATTTGTGGTGAGGGAGAGAGAGATAAAAGCTCATTTAGGAACACCATGAACATGCTGCGTAGGTAGCTGTTTATCAGTAAATATCTCCACTGAGATTAAGAAAAGCAGTGCTTAATAAATTAAGTACTTCCTGGTATCGTTACTGTACTGGTAACTCCCGAAAAGAATCTGGATTGTGGTGAGGGAACAGAGAAAAAAGCTCATTTAGGACCTGCACTTACGAAGGGGTAGGCAGCTGTATATCAGGGAGTAATCCTTCTGAGAATAAAAACAGCTGGAGCTTAGTTAAGGAAATTACACAGGGGAAAGGATAATGTACTGGGAACTCCTCAGAAGAATCTGATTTGTGGTGAGGGGAGAGAGATAAAAGCTCATTTAGGAACGACATGAACATGCTGCGTAGGTAGCTGTTTATCAGTAAATATCTCCACTGAGATTAAGAAAAGCAGTAGCTTAATGAATTAAGTACTTCCTGGTATGGTTACTGTACTGGTAACTCCCCAAAAGAATCTGGATTGTGGTGAGGGAACAGAGAAAAAAGCTCATTTAGGACCTTCACTTACGAAGGGGGTAGGCAGCTGTATATCAGGAAGTAAACCTTCTGAGAATAAAAACAGCTGGAGCTTGTAAAGGTAATTACACAGGGGAAAGGATAATGTACTGGTGAACTCCTCAGAAGAATCTGATTTGTGGTGAGGGGAGAGAGATAAAGCTCATTTAGGAACGACATGAACATGCTGCGTAGGTAGCAGTTTATCAGTAAATATCTCCACTGAGATTAAGAAAGCAGTAGCTTAATAAATTAAGTACTTCCTGGTATGGTTACTGTACTGGTAACTCCACAAAAGAATCTGGATTGTGGTGAGGGAACAGAGAAAAAAGCTCATTTAGGACCTGCACTTACGAAGGGGGTAGGCAGCTGTATATCAGGGAGTAACCTTCTGAGAATAAAAACA
Organism: Perognathus longimembris pacificus; assembly: GCF_023159225.1. Lineage (NCBI taxonomy): Eukaryota > Metazoa > Chordata > Mammalia > Rodentia > Heteromyidae > Perognathus > Perognathus longimembris. The sequence continues at coordinate 11,708 of NW_025956473.1, forward strand.
GCTGGAGCTTGTTAAGGTAATTACACAGGGGAAAGGATAATGTACTGGGAACTCCTCAGAAGAATCTGATTTGTGGTGAGGGGAGAGAGATAAATGCTCATTTAGGAACGACATGAACATGCTGCGTAGGTAGCTGTTTATCAGTAAATATCTCCACTGAGATTAAGAAGCAGTAGCTTAATAAATTAAGTACTTCCTGGTATGGTTACTGTACTGGTAACTCCCCAAAAGAATCTGGATTGTGGTGAGGGAACAGAGAAAAAAGCTCATTTAGGACCTGCACTTACGAAGGGGGTAGGCAGCTGTATATCAGGGAGTAAACCTTCTGAGAATAAAAACAGCTGGAGCTTGTTAAGGTAATTACACAGGGGAAAGGATAATGTACTGGGAACTCCTCAGAAGAATCTGATTTGTGGTGAGGGGAGAGAGATAAAAGCTCATTTAGGAACGACATGAACATGCTGAGTAGGTAGCTGTTTATCAGTAAATATCTCCACTGAGATTAAGAAAAGCAGTAGCTTAATAAATTAAGTACTTCCTGGTATGGTTACTGTACTGGTAACTCCCCAAAAGAATCTGGATTGTGGTGAGGGAACAGAGAAAAAAGCTCATTTAGGACCTGCACTTACGAAGGGGGTAGGCAGCTGTATATCAGGGAGTAAACCTTCTGAGAATAAAAACAGCTGGAGCTTAGTTAAGGTAATTACACAGGGGAAAGGATAATGTACTGGGAACTCCTCAGAAGAATCTGATTTGTGGTGAGGGAGAGAGATAAAAGCTCATTTAGGAACGACATGAACATGCTGCGTAGGTAGCTGTTTATCAGTAAATATCTCCACTGAGATTAAGAAAAGCAGTAGCTTAATAAATTAAGTACTTCCTGGTATGGTTACTGTACTGGTAACTCCACAAAAGAATCTGGATTGTGGTGAGGGAACAGAGAAAAAAGCTCATTTAGGACCTGCACTTACGAAGGGGGTAGGCAGCTGTATATCAGGGAGTAAACCTTCTGAGAATAAAAACAGCTGGAGCTTGTTAAGGTAATTACACAGGGGAAAGGATAATGTACTGGGAACTCCTCAGAAGAATCTGATTTGTGGTGAGGGGAGAGAGATAAAAGCTCATTTAGGAACGACATGAACATGCTGCGTAGGTAGCTGTTTATCAGTAAATATCTCCACTGAGATTAAGAAAAGCGGTAGCTTAATAAATTAAGTACTTCCTGGTATGGTTACTGTACTGGTAACTCCCCAAAAGAATCTGGATTGTGGTGAGGGAACAGAGAAAAAAGCTCATTTAGGACCTGCACTTACGAAGGGGGTAGGCAGCTGTATATCAGGGAGTAAACCTTCTGAGAATAAAAACAGCTGGAGCTTGTTAAGGTAATTACACAGGGGAAAGGATAATGTACTGGGAACTCCTCAGAAGAATCTGATTTGTGGTGAGGGGAGAGAGATAAAAGCTCATTTAGGAACGACATGAACATGCTGCGTAGGTAGCTGTTTATCAGTAAATATCTCCACTGAGATTAAGAAAAGCGGTAGCTTAATAAATTAAGAACTTCCTGGTATCGTTACTGTACTGGCAACTACCGAAAAGAATCTGGATTGTGGTGAGGGAACAGAGAAAAAAGCTCATTTAGGACCTGCATTTACGAAGGGGGTAGGCAGCTGTATATCGGGGAGTAATCCTTCTGAGAATAAAAACAGCTGGAGCTAGTTAAGGTAATTACACAGGGGAAAGGATAATGTACTGGGAACTCCTCAGAAGAATCTGATTTGTGGTGAGGGGAGAGAGATAAAAGCTCATTTAGGAACGACATGAACATGCTGCGTAGGTAGCTGTTTATCAGTAAATATCTCCACTGAGATTAAGAAAAGCAGTAGCTTAATGAATTAAGTACTTCCTGGTATGGTTACTGTACTGGTAACTCCCCAAAGAATCTGGATTGTGGTGAGGGAACAGAGAAAAAAGCTCATTTAGGACCTGCACTTACGAAGGGGGTAGGCAGCTGTATATCAGGGAGTATACCATCTGAGAATAAAAACAGCTGGAGCTTGTTAAGGTAATTACACAGGGGAAAGGATAATGTACTGGGAACTCCTCAGAAGAATCTGATTTGTGGTAGGGGAGTGAGATAAAAGCTCATTTAGGAACGACATGAACATGCTGCATAGGTAGCTGTTTATCAGTAAATATCTCCACTGAGATTAAGAAAAGCAGTAGCTTAATAAATTAAGTACTTCCTGGTATGGTACTGTACTGGTAACTCCCCAAAAGAATCTGGATTGTGGTGAGGGAACAGAGAAAAAAGCTCATTTAGGAGCTGCCCTTACGAAGGGGGTAGGCAGCTGTATATCAGCGAGTAAAACTTCTGAACATAAAAAAAGCTGGAGCTTGTTAAATTAATTACAAAGGGGAAAGGATAATGTACTGGGAACTCCTCAGTAGAATCTGATTTGTGGTGAGGGGAGAGAGATAAAAGCTCATTTAGGAACGACATGAACATGCTGCGTACGTAGCTGTTTATCAGTAAATATCTCCACTGAGATTAAGAAAAGCAGTAGCTTAATAAATTAAGTACTTCCTGGTATGGTGACTGTACTGGTAATTCCCCAAAAGAATCTGGATTGTGGTGAGGGAACAGAGAAAAAAGCTCATTTAGGACCTGCACTTACGAAGGGGGTAGGCAGCTGTATATCAGGGAGTAAACCTTCTGAGAATAAAAACAGCTGGAGCTTGTTAAGGTAATTACACAAGGGAAAGGATAATGTACTGGGAACTCCTCAGAAGAATCTGATTGTGGTGAGGAGAGAGAGATAAAGCTCATTTATGAACGACATGAATATGCTGCGTAGGTAGCTGTTTATCAGTAAATATCTCCACTGAGATTAAGAAAAGCAGTAGCTTAATAAATTAAGTACCTCCTGGTATGTTTACTGTTCTGGTAACTCCCCAAAAGAATCTGGATTGTGGTGAGGGAACAGAGAAAAAAGCTCATTTACGACCTGCACTTACGAAGGGGGTAGGCAGCTGTATGTCAGGGAGTAAACCTTCTGAGAATAAAAACAGCTGGAGCTTGTTAAGGTAATTACACAGGGGAATGGATAATGTACTGGGAACTCCTCAGAAGAATCTGATTTGTGGTGAGGGGAGAGAGATAAAAGCTCATTTAGGAACGACATGAACATGCTTAGTAGGTAGCTGTTTATCAGTAAATATCTCCACTGAGATTAAGAAAAGCAATAGCTTAATAAATTAAGTACTTCCTTTTATGGTTACTGTACGGGTAACTCCCCAAAAGAATCTGGATTGTGGTGAGGGAACAGAGAAAAAAGCTCATTTAGGACCTGCACTTACGAAGGGGGTAGGCAGCTGTATATCAGGGAGTAAACCTGAGAATAAAAACAGCTGGAGATTGTTAAGGTATTTCACACGGGGGAAAGGATAATGTACTGGGAACTCCTCAGAAGAATCTGATTTGTGGTGAGGGAGAGAGAGAAAAGCTCATTTAGGAACGACATGAACATGCTGCGTCGGTAGCTGTTTATCAGTAAATATCTCCACTGAGATTAAGAAAAGCAGTAGCTTAATAAATTAAGTACTTCCTGGTATGGTTACTCTACTGGTAACTCCTCAAAAGAATCTGATTGTGGTGAGGGAACAGAGAAAAAAGCTCATTTAGGACCTGCACTTACGAAGGGGGTAGGCAGCTGTATATCAGGGAGTAAACCTTCTGAGAATAAAAACAGCTGGAGCTTGTTAAGGTAATTACACAGGGGAAAGGATAATGTACTGGGAACTCCTCAGAAGAATCTGATTTGTGGTGAAGGTAGATAGATAAAAGCTCATTTAGGAACGACATGAACATGCTGCGTAGGTAGCTGTTTATCAGTAAATATCTCCACTGAGATTAAGAAAAGCAGTAGCTTAATAAATTAAGTACTTCCTGGTATGGTTACTGTACTGGTAACTCCCCAAAAGAATCTGGATTGTGGTGAGGGAACAGAGAAAAAAGCTCATTTAGGACCTGCACTTACGAAGGGGGTAGGAAGCTGTATATAAGGGAGTAAACTTTCTGAGAATAAAACAGCTGGAGCTTGTTAAGGAAATTACACAGGGGAAAGGATAATGTACTGGAAACTCCTCTGAAGTATCTGATTTGTGGTGAGGGGAGAGAGATAAAAGCTCATTTAGGAACGACATGAACATGCTGCGTAGGTAGCTGTTTATCAGTAAATATCTCCACTGAGATTAAGAAAAGCAGTAGCTTAATGAATTAAGTACTTCCTGGTATGGTTACTGTACTGGTAACTCCCCAAAAGAATCTGGATTGTGGTGAGGGAACAGAGAAAAAAGCTCATTTAGGACCTGCACTTACGAAGGGGGTAGGCAGCTGTATATCAGGGAGTAAACCTTCTGAGAATAAAAACAGCTGTAGCTTGTTAAGTTAATTACACAGGGAAAGGATAATGTACTGGGAACTCCTCAGAAGAATCTGATTTGTGGTGAGGGGAGAGAGATAAAAGCTCACTTAGGAACGACATGAACATGCTGCGTACGTAGCTGTTTATCAGTAAGTATCTCCACTGAGATTAGGAAAAGCAATAGCTTAATAAATTAAGTACTTCCTGGTATGGTTACTGTACTGGTTACTCCCCAAAAGAATCTGGATTGTGGTGAGGGAACAGAGAAAAAAGCTCATTTAGGACCTGCACTTACGAAGGGGATAGGCAGCTGTATATCAGGGAGTAAACCTTCTGAGAATAAAAACAGCTGGAGCTTGTTAAGGTAATTACACAGGGGAAAGGATAATGTACTGGGAACTCCTCAGAAGAATCTGATTTGTGGTGAGGGAAGAGAGATAAAAGCTCATTTAGGACCTCCACTTACGAAGGGGGTAGGCAGGTGTATATCAGGGAGTAAGCCTTCTGAGAATAAAAACAGCTGGAGCTTGTTAAGGTAATTACACATGGGAAAGGATAATGTACTGGGAACTCCTCAGAACAATCTGATTTGTGGTGAGGAGAGAGAGATAAATGCTCATTTAGGAACGAAATGAACATGTGCGTAGGTAGCTGTTTATCACTAAATATCTCCACTGAGATTAAGAAAAGCAGTAGCTTAATAAATTAAGTACTTCCTGGTATGGTTACTGTACTGGTAACTCCCCAAAAGAATCTGGATTGGGCTGAGGGAACAGAGAAAAAAGCTCATTTAGGACCTGCAATTACGAAGGGGGTAGGCAGCTGTATATCAGGGAGTAAACCTTCTGAGAATTAAAACAGCTGGAGCTTGTTAAGGTAATTACACAGGGGAAAGGATAATGTACTGGGTACTCCTCAGAAGAATCTGATTTGTGGTGAGGGGAGAGAGATAAAAGCTCATTTAGGAACGACATGAACATGCTGCGTAGGTAGCTGTTTATCAGTAAATATCTCCACTGAGATTAAGAAAAGCAGTAGCTTAATAAATTAAGTACTTCCTGGTATGGTTACTGTACTGGTAACTCCCCAAAAGAATCTGGATTGTGGTGAGGGAACAGAGAAAAAAGCTCATTTAGGACATGCACTTACGAAGGGGGTAGGCAGCTGTATACCAGGGAGTAAAACTTCTGAGAATAAAAACAGCTGGAGCTTGTTTAGGTAAATACACAGGGGAAAGGATAATATACTGGGAACTCCTCAGAAGAATCTGATTTGTGGTGAGGGGAGAGAGATAAATGCTCATTTAGGAACGACATGAACATGCTGCGTAGGTAGCTGTTTATCAGTAAATATCTCCATTGAGATTAAGAAAAGCAGTAGCTTAATAAATTAAGTACTTCCTGGTATGGTTACTGTACTGGTAACTCCCCAAAAGAATCTGGATTGTGGTGAGGGAACAGAGCAAAAAGCTCATTTAGGACCTGCACTTACGAAGGGGGTAGGCAGGTGTATATCAGGGAGTAAACCTTCTGAGAATAAAAACAGCTGGAGCTTCTTAAGGTAATTACACAGGGGAAAGGATAATGTACTGGGAACAACTCAGAAGAATCTGATTTGTGATGAGTGGAGAGAGATAAAAGCTCATTTAGGAACGACATGAACATGCTGTGTAGGTAGCAGTTTATCAGGAAATATCTCCACTGAGATTAAGAAAAGCAGTAGCTTAATAAATTAAGTACTTCCTGGTATGGTTACTGTACTGGTAACTCCCCAAAAGAATCTGGATTGTGGTGAGGGAACGGAGAAAAAAGCCCATTTAGGACCTGCACTTACGAAGGGGGTAGGCAGCTGTATATCAGGGAGTAAACCTTCTGAGAATAAAAACAGCTGGAGCTTGTTAAGTTAATTACACAGGGAAAGGATAATGTACTGGGAACTCCTCAGAAGAATCTGATTTGTGGTGAGGGGAGAGAGATAAAAGCTCATTTAGGAACGACATGAACATGCTGCATATGTAGCTGTTTATCAGTAAGTATCTCCACTGAGATTAGGAAAAGCAATAGCTTAATAAATTAAGTACTTCCTGGTATGGTTACTGTACTGGTAACTCCCCAAAAGAATCTGGATTGTGGTGAGGGAACAGAGAAAAAAGCTCATTTAGGACCTGCACTTACGAAGGGGATAGGCAGCTGTATATCAGGGAGTAAACCTTCTGAGAATAAAAACAGCTGGAGCTTGTTAAGGTAATTACACAGGGGAAAGGATAATGTACTGGGAACTCCTCAGAAGAATCTGATTTGTGGTGAAGGTAGATAGATAAAAGCTCATTAAGGAACGACATGAACATGCTGCGTAGGTAGCTGTTTATCAGTAAATATCTCCACTGAGATTAAGAAAAGCAGTAGCTTAATAAATTAAGTACTTCCTGGTATGGTTACTGTACTGGTAACTCCCCAAAAGAATCTGGATTGTGGTGAGGGAACAGAGAAAAAAGCTCATTTAGGACCTGCACTTACGAAGGGGGTAGGAAGCTGTATATAAGGGAGTAAACTTTCTGAGAATAAAAACAGCTGGAGCTTGTTAAGGAAATTACACAGGGGAAAGGATAATGTACTGGAAACTCCTCTGAAGAATCTGATTTGTGGTGAGGGGAGAGAGATAAAAGCTCATTTAGGAACGACATGAACATGCTGCGTAGGTAGCTGTTTATCAGTAAATATCTCCACTGAGATTAAGAAAAGCAGTAGCTTAATGAATTAAGTACTTCCTGGTATGGTTACTGTACTGGTAACTCCCCAAAAGAATCTGGATTGTGGTGAGGGAACAGAGAAAAAAGCTCATTTAGGACCTGCACTTACGAAGGGGGTAGGCAGCTGTATATCAGGGAGTAAACCTTCTGAGAATAAAAACAGCTGGAGCTTGTTAAGTTAATTACACAGGGAAAGGATAATGTACTGGGAACTCCTCAGAAGAATCTGATTTGTGGTGAGGGGAGAGAGATAAAAGCTCATTTAGGAACGACATGAACATGCTGCGTACGTAGCTGTTTATCAGTAAGTATCTCCACTGAGATTAGGAAAAGCAATAGCTTAATAAATTAAGTACTTCCTGGTATGGTTACTGTACTGGTTACTCCCCAAAAGAATCTGGATTGTGGTGAGGGAACAGAGAAAAAAGCTCATTTAGGACCTGCACTTACGAAGGGGATAGGCAGCTGTATATCAGGGAGTAAACCTTCTGAGAATAAAAACAGCTGGAGCTTGTTAAGGTAATTACACAGGGGAAAGGATAATGTACTGGGAACTCCTCAGAAGAATCAGATTTGTGGTGAGGGAAGAGAGATAAAAGCTCATTTAGGACCTCCACTTACGAAGGGGGTAGGCAGCTGTATATCAGGGAGTAAGCCTTCTGAGAATAAAAACAGCTGGAGCTTGTTAAGGTAATTACACATGGGAAAGGATAATGTACTGGGAACTACTCAGAACAATCTGATTTGTGGTGAGGAGAGAGAGATAAATGCTCATTTAGGAACGAAATGAACATGTGCGTAGGTAGCTGTTTATCACTAAATATCTCCACTGAGATTAAGAAAAGCAGTAGCTTAATAAATTAAGTACTTCCTGGTATGGTTACTGTACTGGTAACTCCCCAAAAGAATCTGGATTGGGCTGAGGGAACAGAGAAAAAAGCTCATTTAGGACCTGCAATTACGAAGGGGGTAGGCAGCTGTATATCAGGGAGTAAACCTTCTGAGAATTAAAACAGCTGGAGCTTGTTAAGGTAATTACACAGGGGAAAGGATAATGTACTGGGAACTCCTCAGAAGAATGTGATTTGTGGTGAGGGGAGAGAGATAAAAGCTCATTTAGGAACGACATGAACATGCTGCCTAGGTAGCTGTTTATCAGTAAATATCTCCACTGAGATTAAGAAAAGCAGTAGCTTAATAAATTAAGTACTTCCTGGTATGGTTACTGTACTGGTAACTCCCCAAAAGAATCTGGATTGTGGTGAGGGAACAGAGCAAAAAGCTCATTTAGGACCTGCACTTACGAAGGGGGTAGGCAGCTGTATATCAGGGAGTAAACCTTCTGAGAATAAAAACAGCTGGAGCTTCTTAAGGTAATTACACAGGGGAAAGGATAATGTACTGGGAACAACTCAGAAGAATCTGATTTGTGATGAGTGGAGAGAGATAAAAGCTCATTTAGGAACGACATGAACATGCTGTGTAGGTAGCAGTTTATCAGGAAATATATCCACTGAGATTAAGAAAAGCAGTAGCTTAATAAATTAAGTACTTCCTGGTATGGTTACTGTACTGGTAACTCCCCAAAAGAATCTGGATTGTGGTGAGGGAACGGAGAAAAAAGCCCATTTAGGACCTGCACTTACGAAGGGGGTAGGCAGCTGTATATCAGGGAGTAAACCTTCTGAGAATAAAAACAGCTGGAGCTTGTTAAGTTAATTACACAGGGAAAGGATAATGTACTGGGAACTCCTCAGAAGAATCTGATTTGTGGTGAGGGGAGAGAGATAAAAGCTCATTTAGGAACGACATGAACATGCTGCATATGTAGCTGTTTATCAGTAAGTATCTCCACTGAGATTAGGAAAAGCAATAGCTTAATAAATTAAGTACTTCCTGGTATGGTTACTGTACTGGTAACTCCCCAAAAGAATCTGGATTGTGGTGAGGGAACAGAGAAAAAAGCTCATTTAGGACCTGCACTTACGAAGGGGATAGGCAGCTGTATATCAGGGAGTAAACCTTCTGAGAATAAAAACAGCTGGAGCTTGTTAAGGTAATTACACAGGGGAAAGGATAATGTACTGGGAACTCCTCAGAAGAATCTGATTTGTGGTGAAAGTAGATAGATAAAAGCTCATTAAGGAACGACATGAACATGCTGCGTAGGTAGCTGTTTATCAGTAAATATCTCCACTGAGATTAAGAAAAGCAGTAGCTTAATAAATTAAGTACTTCCTGGTATGGTTACTGTACTGGTAACTCCCCAAAAGAATCTGGATTGTGGTGAGGGAACAGAGAAAAAAGCTCATTTAGGACCTGCACTTACGAAGGGGGTAGGAAGCTGTATATAAGGGAGTAAACTTTCTGAGAATAAAAACAGCTGGAGCTTGTTAAGGAAATTACACAGGGGAAAGGATAATGTACTGGAAACTCCTCTGAAGAATCTGATTTGTGGTGAGGGGAGAGAGATAAAAGCTCATTTAGGAACGACATGAACATGCTGCGTAGGTAGCTGTTTATCAGTAAATATCTCCACTGAGATTAAGAAAAGCAGTAGCTTAATGAATTAAGTACTTCCTGGTATGGTTACTGTACTGGTAACTCCCCAAAAGAATCTGGATTGTGGTGAGGGAACAGAGAAAAAAGCTCATTTAGGACCTGCACTTACGAAGGGGGTAGGCAGCTGTATATCAGGGAGTAAACCTTCTGAGAATAAAAACAGCTGGAGCTTGTTAAGTTAATTACACAGGGAAAGGATAATGTACTGGGAACTCCTCAGAAGAATCTGATTTGTGGTGAGGGGAGAGAGATAAAAGCTCATTTAGGAACGACATGAACATGCTGCGTACGTAGCTGTTTATCAGTAAGTATCTCCACTGAGATTAGGAAAAGCAATAGCTTAATAAATTAAGTACTTCCTGGTATGGTTACTGTACTGGTTACTCCCCAAAAGAATCTGGATTGTGGTGAGGGAACAGAGAAAAAAGCTCATTTAGGACCTGCACTTACGAAGGGGATAGGCAGCTGTATATCAGGGAGTAAACCTTCTGAGAATAAAAACAGCTGGAGCTTGTTAAGGTAATTACACAGGGGAAAGGATAATGTACTGGGAACTCCTCAGAAGAATCAGATTTGTGGTGAGGGAAGAGAGATAAAAGCTCATTTAGGACCTCCACTTACGAAGGGGGTAGGCAGCTGTATATCAGGGAGTAAGCCTTCTGAGAATAAAAACAGCTGGAGCTTGTTAAGGTAATTACACATGGGAAAGGATAATGTACTGGGAACTACTCAGAACAATCTGATTTGTGGTGAGGAGAGAGAGATAAATGCTCATTTAGGAACGAAATGAACATGTGCGTAGGTAGCTGTTTATCACTAAATATCTCCACTGAGATTAAGAAAAGCAGTAGCTTAATAAATTAAGTACTTCCTGGTATGGTTACTGTACTGGTAACTCCCCAAAAGAATCTGGATTGGGCTGAGGGAACAGAGAAAAAAGCTCATTTAGGACCTGCAATTACGAAGGGGGTAGGCAGCTGTATATCAGGGAGTAAACCTTCTGAGAATTAAAACAGCTGGAGCTTGTTAAGGTAATTACACAGGGGAAAGGATAATGTACTGGGAACTCCTCAGAAGAATCTGATTTGTGGTGAGGGGAGAGAGATAAAAGCTCATTTAGGAACGACATGAACATGCTGCCTAGGTAGCTGTTTATCAGTAAATATCTCCACTGAGATTAAGAAAAGCAGTAGCTTAATAAATTAAGTACTTCCTGGTATGGTTACTGTACTGGTAACTCCCCAAAAGAATCTGGATTGTGGTGAGGGAACAGAGCAAAAAGCTCATTTAGGACCTGCACTTACGAAGGGGGTAGGCAGCTGTATATCAGGGAGTAAACCTTCTGAGAATAAAAACAGCTGGAGCTTCTTAAGGTAATTACACAGGGGAAAGGATAATGTACTGGGAACAACTCAGAAGAATCTGATTTGTGATGAGTGGAGAGAGATAAAAGCTCATTTAGGAACGACATGAACATGCTGTGTAGGTAGCTGTTTATCAGTAAATATCTCCACTGAGATTAAGAAAAGCAGTAGCTTAATAAATTAAGTACTTCCTGGTATGGTTACTGTACTGGTAACTCCCCAAAAGAATCTGGGTTGTGGTGAGGGAACAGAGAAAAAAGCTCATTTAGGACCTGCACTTACGAAGGGGGTAGGCAGCTGTATATCAGGGAGTAAACCTTCTGAGAATAAAAACAGCTGGAGCTTGTTAAGTTAATTACACAGGGAAAGGATAATGTACTGGGAACTCCTCAGAAGAATCTGATTTGTGTTGAGGGGAGAGAGATAAAAGCTCATTTAGGAACGACATGAACATGCTGCGTATGTAGCTGTTTATCTGTAAGTATCTCCACTGACATTAGGAAAAGCAATAGCTTAATAAATTAAGTACTTCCTGGTATGGTTACTGTACTGGTAACTCCCCAAAAGAATCTGGATTGTGGTGAGAGAACAGAGAAAAAAGCTCATTTAGGACCTGCACTTACGAAGGGGATAGGCAGCTGTATATCAGGGAGTAAACCTTCTGAGAATAAAAACAGCTGGAGCTTGTTAAGGTAATTACACAGGGGAAAGGATAATGTACTGGGAACTCCTCAGAAGAATCTGATTTGTGGTGAGGGAAGAGAGATAAAAGCTCATTTAGGACCTCCACTTACGAAGGGGGTAGGCAGCTGTATATCAGGGAGTAAGCCTTCTGAGAATAAAAACAGCTGGAGCTAGTGAAGGTAATTACACATGGGAAAGGATAATGTACTGGGAACTCCTCAGCACAATCTGATTTGTGGTGAGGAGAGAGAGATAAATGCTCATTTAGGAACGAAATGAACATGTGCGTAAGTAGCTGTTTATCAGTAAATATCTCCACTGAGATTAAGAAAAGCAGTAGCTTAATAAATTAAGTACTTCCTGGTATGGTTACTGTACTGGTAACTCCCCAAAAGAATCTGTATTGGGCTGAGGGAACAGAGAAAAAAGCTCATTTAGGACCTGCAATTACGAAGGGGGTAGGCAGCTGTATATCAGGGAGTAAACCTTCTGAGAATTAAAACAGCTGGAGCTTGTTAAGGTAATTACACAGGGGAAAGGATAATGTACTGGGAACTCCTCAGAAGAATCTGATTTGTGGTGAGGGGAGAGAGATAAAAGCTCATTTAGGAACGACATGAACATGCTGCGTAGGTACCTGTTTATCAGTAAATATCTCCACTGAGATTAAGAAAAGCAGTAGCTTAATAAATTAAGTACTTCCTGGTATGGTTACTGTACTGGTAACTCCCCAAATGAATCTGGATTGTGGTGAGGGAACAGGGAAAAAAGCTCATTTAGGACCTGCACTTACGAAGGGGGTAGGCAGCTGTATATCAGGGAGTAAACCTTCTAAGAATAAATACAGCTGGAGCTTCTTAAGGTAATTACACAGGGGAAAGGATAATGTACTGGGAACTCCTCAGAAGACTCTGATTTGTGATGAGGGGAGAGAGATAAAAGCTCATTTAGGAACGACATGAACATGCTGCGTAGGTAGCTGTTTATCAGTAAATATCTCCACTGAGATTAAGAAAAGCAGTAGCTTAAGAAATTAAGTACTTCCTGGTATGGTTACTGTACTGGTAACTCCCCAAAAGAATCTGGATTGTGGTGAGGGAACAGAGAAAAAAGCTCATTTAGGACCTGCACTTACGAAGGGGGTAGGCAGCTGTATACCAGGGAGTAAACCTTCTGAGAATAAAAACAGCTGGAGCTTGTTTAGGTAAATACACAGGGGAAAGGATAATATACTGGGAACTCCTCAGAAGAATCTGATTTGTGGTGAGGGGAGAGAGATAAAAGCTCATTTAGGAACGACATGAACATGCTGCGTAGGTAGCTGTTTATCAGTAAATATCTCCATTGAGATTAAGAAAAGCAGTAGCTTAATAAATTAAGTACTTCCTGGTATGGTTACTGTACTGGTAACTCCCCAAAAGAATCTGGATTGTGGTGAGGGAACAGAGAAAAAAGCTCATTTAGGACCTGCACTTACGAAGGGGGTAGGCAGCTGTATATCAGGGAGTAAACCTTCTGAGAATAAAAACAGCTGGAGCTTCTTAAGGTAATTACACAGGGGAAAGGATAATGTACTGGGAACAACTCAGAAGAATCTGATTTGTGATGAGTGGAGAGAGATAAAAGCTCATTTAGGAACGACATGAACATGCTGTGTAGGTAGCTGTTTATCAGTAAATATCTCCACTGAGATTAAGAAAAGCAGTAGCTTAATAAATTAAGTACTTCCTGGTATGGTTACTGTACTGGTAACTCCCAAAAGAATCTGGATTGTGTTGAGGGAACAGAGTAAAAAGCTCATTTAGGACCTGCACTTACGAAGGGGGTAGGAAGTTCTATATCAGGGAGTAAAACTTCTGAGAATAAAAACAGCTCGAGCTTGTTAAGGTAATTACACAGGGGAAAGGATAATGTACTGGGAAATCCTCAGAAGAATCTGATTTGTGGTGAGGAGAGAGAGATAAAAGCTCATTTAGGAACGACATGAACATGCTGCGTAGGTAGCTGTTTATCAGTAAATATCTCCACTGAGACTAAGAAAAGCAGTAGGTTAAAAATTAAGTACTTCCTGGTATGGTTACTGTACTGGTAACTCCCCAAAAGAATCTGGATTGTGGTGAGGGAACAGAGAAAAAAGCTCATTTAGGACCTGCACTTACGAAGGGGGTAGGCAGCTGTATATCAGGGAGTAAACCTTCTGAGAATAAAAACAGCTGGAGCTTGTTAAGGTAATTACACAGGGGAAAGGATAATGTACTGGGAACTCCTCAGAAAAATCTGATTTGTGGTGAGGGAAGAGAGATAAAAGCTCATTTAGGACCTCCACTTACGAAGGGGGTAGGCAGCTGTATATCAGGGAGTAAGCCTGCTGAGAATAAAAACAGCTGGAGCTTGTTAAGGTAATTACACATGGGAAAGGATAATGTACTGGGAACTCCTCAGAACAATCTGATTTGTGGTGAGGAGAGAGAGATAAATGCTCATTTAGGAACGAAATGAACATGTGCGTAGGTAGCTGTTTATCAGTAAATATCTCCACTGAGATTAAGAAAAGCAGTAGCTTAATAAATTAAGTACTTCCTGGTATGGTTACTGTACTGGTATCTCCCCAAAAGAATCTGGATTGGGCTGAGGGAACAGAGAAAAAAGCTCATTTAGGACCTGCACTTACGAAGGGGGTAGGCAGCTGTATATCAGCGAGTAAACCTTCTGAGAATTAAAACAGCTGGAGCTTGTTAAGGTAATTACACAGGGGAAAGGATAATGTACTGGTAACTCCTCAGAAGAATCTGATTTGTGGTGAGGGGAGAGAGATAAAAGCTCATTTAGGAACGACATGAACATGCTGCGTAGGTACCTGTTTATCAGTAAATATCTCCACTGAGATTAAGAAAAGCAGTAGCTTAATAAATTAAGTACTTCCTGGTAGGGTTACTGTACTGGTAACTCCCCAAATGAATCTGGATTGTGGTGAGGGAACAGAGAAAAATCTCATTTAGGACCTGCACTTACGAAGCGGGTAGACAGCTGTATATCAGGGAGTAAACCTTCTGAGAATAAATACAGCTGGAGCTTCTTAAGGTAATTACACAGGGGAAAGGATAATGTACTGGGAACTCTTCAGAAGAATCTGATTTGTGGTGAGGGGAGAGAGATAAAAGCTCATTTAGGAACGACATGAACATGCTGCGTAAGTAGCTGTTTATCAGTAAATATCTCCACTGAGATTAAGAAAAGCAGTAGCTTAATAAATTAAGTACTTCCTGGTATGGTTACTGTACTGGTAACTCCCAAAAAGAATGTGGATTGTGGTGAGGGAACAGAGTAAAAATCTCATTTAGGACCTTCACTTACGAAGGGGGTAGGAAGTTATATATCAGGGAGTAAATATTCTGAGAATAAAAACAGCTCGAGCTGGTTAAGGTAATTACTCAGGGGAAAGGATAATGTACTGGGAACTCCTCAGAAGAATCTGATTCGTGGTGAGGGGAGAGAGATAAAAGCTCATTTAGGAACGACATGAACATGCTGCGTAGGTAGCTGTTTATCAGTAAATATCTCCACTGAAATTAAGAAAAACAGTAGCTTAATAAATTAAGTACTTCCTGGTGTGGTTACTGTACTGGTAACTCCCCAAAAGAATCTGGATTGTGGTGAGGGAACAGAGAAAAAAGCTCATTTAGGACCTGCACTTACGAAGGGGGTAGGCAGCTGTATATCAGGGAGTAAACCTTCTGAGAATAAAAACAGCTGGAGCTTCTTAAGTTAATTACACAGGGGAAAGGATAATGTACTGGGAACTCCTCAGAAGAATCTGATTTGTGGTGAGGGGAGAGAGATAAAAGCTCATTTAGGAACGACATGAACATGCTGCGTACATAGCTGTTTATCAGTAAATATCTCCACTGAGATTAAGAAAACCAGTAGCATAATAAATTAAGTACTTCCTGGTATGGTTACTGTACTGGTAACTCCCCAAAAGAATCTGGATTGTGGTGAGGGAACAGAGAAAAAAGCTCATTTAGGACCTGCACTTACGAAGGGGGTAGGCAGCTGTATATCAGGGATAAACCTTCTGAGAATAAAAACAGCTGGAGCTTGTTAAGGTAATTACACCGGGGAAAGGATAATGTACTGGGAACTCCTCAGAAGAGTCTGATTTTTGGTGAGGGGAGAGAGATAAAAGCTCATTTAGGAACGACATGAACGTGCTGCGTAGGTAGCTGATTATCAGTAAATATCTCCACTGAGATTAAGAAAAGCAGTAGCTTAATAAATTAAGTACTTCCTGGTATGGTTACTGTACTGGTAACTCCCCAAAAGAATCTGGATTGTGGTGAGGGAACAGAGAAAAAACCTCATTTAGGACCTGCACTTACGAAGGGGGTAGGCAGCTGTATATCAGGGAGTAAACCTTCTGAGAATAAAAACATCTGGAGCTTGTTAAGGTAATTACACAGGGTAAAGGATAATGTACTGGGAACTCCTCAGAAGAATCTGATTTGTGGTGGTGGGAGAGAGATAAAATCTCATTTAGGAACGACAAGAACATGCTGCTTAGGTAGCTGTTTATCAGTAAATATCTCCACTCAGATTAAGAAAAGCAGTAGCTTAATAAATTAAGTACTTCCTGGTATGGTTACTGTACTGGTAACTCCCCAAAAGAATCTGGAGTGTGGTGAGGGAAAGGAGATATAAGCTCATTTATGACCTGCACTTACGAAGGGGGAAGGCAGCTGTATATCAGGGAGTAAAGCTTCTGAGAATAAAAAAAGCTGGAGCTTGTTAAGGTAATTACACAGGGGAAAGGATAATGTACTGGGAACTCCTCAGAAGAATCTGATTTGTGGTTAGGGGAGAGAGATAAAAGCTCATTTAGGAACGACATGAACATGCTGCGTACGTAGCTGTTTATCAGTAAATATCTCCACTGAGATTAAGAAAAGCAGTAGCTTAATAAATTAAGTACTTCCAGGTATGGTGACTGTACTGGTAACTCCCCAAAAGAATCTGGATTGTGGTGAGGGAACTGAGAAAAAATCTCATTTAGGACCTGCACTTACGAAGGTGGTAGGCAGCTGTATATCAGGGAGTAAACCTTCTGAGAATAAAAACAGCTGGAGCTTGGTAAGGTAATTACACAGGGTAAAGGATAATGTACTGGGAACTCCTCAGAAGAATCTGATATGTGGTGGGGGAGAGAGATAAAAGCTCATTTAGGAACGACATGAGCATGCTGCTTAGGTAGCTGTTTATCAGTAAATATCTCCACTGAGATTAAGAAAAGCAGTAGCTTAATAAATTAAGTACTTCCTGGTATGGTTACTGTACTGGTAACTCCCCAAAAGAATCTGGATTGTGGTGAGGGAACAGAGAAAAAAGCTCATTTAGGACCTGCACTTATGAAGGGGGTAGGCAGCTGTATATCAGGGAGTAAACCTTCTGAGAATAAAAACAGCTGGAGTTTGTTGAGGTAATTACACAGGGGAAAGGATAATGTACTGGGAACTCCTCAGAAGAATCCGATTTGTGGTGAGGGGAGAGAGATAAAAGCTCATTTAGGAACGACATGAACATGCTGCGTAGGTAGCTGTTTATCAGTAAATATCTCCACTGAGATTAAGAAAACTAGTAGCATAACAAATTAAGTACTTCCTGGTATGGTTACTGTACTGGTAACTCCCCAAAAGAATCTGGATTGTGGTGAGGGAACAGAGAAAAAAGCTCATTTAGGACCTGCACTTACGAAGGGGGTAGGCAGCTGTATATCAGGGAGTAAACCTTCTGAGAATAAAAACAGCTGGAGCTTGTTAAGGTAATTACACAGGGGAAAGGATAATGTACTGGGAACTCCTCAGAAGAATCTGATTTTTGGTGAGGGGAGAGAGATAAATGCTCATTTAGGAACGACATGAACATGCTGCGTACGTAGCTGTTTATCAGTAAATATCTCCAGTGAGATTAAGAAAAGCAGTAGCTTAATAAATTAAGTACTTCCCGGTATGGTTACTGTACTGGTAACTCCCCAAAAGAATCTGGATTGTGGTGAGGGAACAGAGAAAAAAGCTCATTTAGGACCAGCACTTACGAAGGGGGTAGGCAGCTGTATATCAGGGAGTAAACCTTCTGAGAATAAAAACAGCTGGAGCTTGTTGAGGTAATTACACAGGGGAAAGGACAATGTACTGGGAACTCCTCAGAAGAATCTGATTTGTGGTGAGGTGAGAGAGATAAAAGCTCATTTAGGAACGACATGAACATGCTGCGTGAGTAGGTAGCTGTTTATCAGTAATTATCTCCACTGAGATTAAGAAAAGCAGTAGCTTAATAAATTAAGTACTTCCTGGTATGGTTAGTGTACTGGTAACTCCCCAAAAGAATCTGGATTGTGGTGAGGGAACAGAGAAAAAAGCTCATTTAAGACCTGCACTTACGAAGGGGGTAGGCAGCTGTATATCAGGGAGTAAACCTTCTGAGAATAAAAACAGCTGGAGCTTGTTAAGGTAATTACACAGGGGAAAGGATAATGTACTGGGAACTCCTCAGAAGAATCTGATTGGTTTTGAGGGGAGAGAGATAAAAGCTCATTTAGGAACGACATGAACATGCTGCGTACGTAGCTGTTTATCAGTAAATATCTCCACTGAGATTAAGAAAAGCAGTAGCTTAATAAATTAAGTACTTCCTGGTATGGTGACTGTACTGGTAACTCCCCAAAAGAATCTGGATTGTGGTGAGGGAACAGAGAAAAAAGCTCACTTAAGACCTGCACTTACGAAGGTGGTAGGCATCTGTATATCAGGGAGTAAACCTTCTGAGAATAAAAACAGCTGTAGTTGGTTAAGGTAATTACACAGGGGAAAGGATAATGTACTGGGAACTCCTCAGAAGAATCTGATTTGTGGTGAGGGGAGAGAGATCAAAGCTCATTTAGGAACGACATGAACATGCTGCGTAGGTAGCTGTTTATCAGTAAATATCTCCACTGAGATTAAGAAGAGCAGTAGCTTAATAAATTAAGTACTTCCTGGTATGGTTACTGTACTGGTAACTCCCCAAAAGATTCTGGATTGTGGTGAGGGAACAGAGAAAAAAGCTCATTTAGGACCTGCACTTACGAAGGGGGTAGGCAGCTGTATATCAGGGAGTAAACCTTCTGAGAATAAAAACAGCTGGAGCTTGTTAAGGTAATTACACAGGGGAAAGGATAGTGTACTGGGAACTCCTCAGAAGAATCTGATTTGTGGGGAGGGGAGAGAGATATAAGCTCATTTAGGAACGACATGAACATGCTGCGTACGTAGCTGTTTATCAGTAAATATCTCCACTGAGATTAAGAAAAGCAGTAGCTTAACATATTAAGTACTTCCTGGTATGGTTACTGTACTGGTAACTCCCCAAAAGAATCTGCATTGTGGTGAGGGAAAGGAGAAATAAGCTCATTTATGACCTGCACTTACGAAGGGGGAAGGCAGCTGTATATCAGGGAGTAAACCTTCTGAGAATAAAAACAGCTGGAGCTTGTTAAGGTAATTACACAGGGGAAAGGATAATGTACTGGGAACTCCTCAGAAGAATCTGATTTGTGGTGAGGGGAGAGAGATAAAAGCTCATTTAGGAACGACATGAACGTGCTGCGTAGGTAGCTGATTATCAGTAAATATCTCCACTGAGATTAAGAAAAGCAGTAGCTTAATAAATTAAGTACTTCCTGGTATGGTTACTGTACTGGTAACTCCCCAAAAGAATCTGGATTGTGGTGAGGGAACAGAGAAAAAACCTCATTTAGGACCTGCACTTACGAAGGGGGTAGGCAGCTGTATATCAGGGAGTAAACCTTCTGAGAATAAAAACATCTGGAGCTTGTTAAGGTAATTACACAGGGTAAAGGATAATGTACTGGGAAGTCCTCAGAAGAATCTGATTTGTGGTGGTGGGAGAGAGATAAAATCTCATTTAGGAACGACATGAACATGCTGCTTAGGTAGCTGTTTATCAGTAAATATCTCCACTCAGATTAAGAAAAGCAGTAGCTTAATAAATTAAGTACTTCCTGGTATGGTTACTGTACTGGTAACTCCCCAAAAGAATCTGGAGTGTGGTGAGGGAAAGGAGAAATAAGCTCATTTATGACCTGCACTTACGAAGGGGGAAGTCAGCTGTATATCAGGGAGTAAAGCTTCTGAGAATAAAAAAAGCTGGAGCTTGTTAAGGTAATTACACAGGGGAAAGGATAATGTACTGGGAACTCCTCAGAAGAATCTGATTTGTGGTTAGGGGAGAGAGATAAAAGCTCATTTAGGAACGACATGAACATGCTGCGTACGTAGCTGTTTATCAGTAAATATCTCCACTGAGATTAAGAAAAGCAGTAGCTTAATAAATTAAGTACTTCCTGGTATGGTGACTGTACTGGTAACTCCCCAAAAGAATCTGGATTGTGGTGAGGGAACTGAGAAAAAATCTCATTTAGGACCTGCACTTACGAAGGTGGTAGGCAGCTGTATATCAGGGAGTAAACCTTCTGAGAATAAAAACAGCTGGAGCTTGGTAAGGTAATTACACAGGGTAAAGGATAATGTACTGGGAACTCCTCAGAAGAATCTGATATGTGGTGGGGGAGAGAGATAAAAGCTCATTTAGGAACGACATGAGCATGCTGCTTAGGTAGCTGTTTATCAGTAAATATCTCCACTGAGATTAAGAAAAGCAGTAGCTTAATAAATTAAGTACTTCCTGGTATGGTTACTGTACTGGTAACTCCCCAAAAGAATCTGGATTGTGGTGAGGGAACAGAGAAAAAAGCTCATTTAGGACCTGCACTTATGAAGGGGGTAGGCAGCTGTATATCAGGGAGTAAACCTTCTGAGAATAAAAACAGCTGGAGCTTGTTGAGGTAATTACACAGGGGAAAGGATAATGTACTGGGAACTCCTCAGAAGAATCCGATTTGTGGTGAGGGGAGAGAGATAAAAGCTCATTTAGGAACGACATGAACATGCTGCGTAGGTAGCTGTTTATCAGTAAATACCTCCACTGAGATTAAGAAAACTAGTAGCATAACAAATTAAGTACTTCCTGGTATGGTTACTGTACTGGTAACTCCCCAAAAGAATCTGGATTGTGGTGTGGGAACAGAGAAAAAAGCTCATTTAGGACCTGCACTTACGAAGGGGGTAGGCAGCTGTATATCAGGGAGTAAACCTTCTGAGAATAAAAACAGCTGGAGCTTGTTAAGGTAATTACACAGGGGAAAGGATAATGTACTGGGAACTCCTCAGAAGAATCTGATTTTTGGTGAGGGGAGAGAGATAAATGCTCATTTAGGAACGACATGAACATGCTGCGTACGTAGCTGTTTATCAGTAAATATCTCCAGTGAGATTAAGAAAAGCAGTAGCTTAATAAATTAAGTACTTCCCGGTATGGTTACTGTACTGGTAACTCCCCAAAAGAATCTGGATTGTGGTGAGGGAACAGAGAAAAAAGCTCATTTAGGACCAGCACTTACGAAGGGGGTAGGCAGCTGTATATCAGGGAGTAAACCTTCTGAGAATAAAAACAGCTGGAGCTTGTTGAGGTAATTACACAGGGGAAAGGACAATGTACTGGGAACTCCTCAGAAGAATCTGATTTGTGGTGAGGTGAGAGAGATAAAAGCTCATTTAGGAACGACATGAACATGCTGCGTGAGTAGGTGGCTGTTTATCAGTAAATATCTCCACTGAGATTAAGAAAAGCAGTAGCTTAATAAATTAAGTACTTCCTGGTATGGTTACTGTACTGGTAACTCCCCAAAAGAATCTGGATTGTGGTGAGGGAACAGAGAAAAAAGCTCATTTAAGACCTGCACTTACGAAGGGGGTAGGCAGCTGTATATCAGGGAGTAAACCTTCTGAGAATAAAAACAGCTGGAGCTTGTTAAGGTAATTACACAGGGGAAAGGATAATGTACTGGGAACTCCTCAGAAGAATCTGATTGGTTTTGAGGGGAGAGAGATAAAAGCTCATTTAGGAACGACATGAACATGCTGCGTACGTAGCTGTTTATCAGTAAATATCTCCACTGAGATTAAGAAAAGCAGTAGCTTAATAAATTAAGTACTTCCTGGTATGGTGACTGTACTGGTAACTCCCCAAAAGAATCTGGATTGTGGTGAGGGAACAGAGAAAAAAGCTCACTTAGGACCTGCACTTACGAAGGTGGTAGGCATCTGTATATCGGGGAGTAAACCTTCAGAGAATAAAAACAGCTGGAGCTTGTTAAGGTAATTACACAGGGGAAAGGATAATGTACTGGGAACTCCTCAGAAGAATCTGATTTGTGGTGAGGGGAGAGAGATCAAAGCTCATTTAGGAACGACATGACCATGCTGCGTAGGTAGCTGTTTATCAGTAAATATCTCCACTGAGATTAAGAAGAGCAGTAGCTTAATAAATTAAGTACTTCCTGGTATGGTTACTGTACTGGTAACTCCCCAAAAGAATCTGGAATGTGGTGAGGGAACAGAGAAAAAAGCTCATTTAGGACCTGCACTTACGAAGGGGGTAGGCAGCTGTATATCAGGGAGTAAACCTTCTGAGAATAAAAACAGCTGGAGCTTGTTAAGGTAATTACACAGGGGAAAGGATAGTGTACTGGGAACTCCTCAGAAGAATCTGATTTGTGGGGAGGGGAGAGAGATATAAGCTCATTTAGGAACGACATGAACATGCTGCGTAGGTAGCTGTTTATCAGTAAATATCTCCACTGAGATTAAGAAAAGCAGTAGCTTAATATATTAAGTACTTCCTGGTATGGTTACTGTACTGGTAACTCCCCAAAAGAATCTGCATTGTGGTGAGGGAAAGGAGAAATAAGCTCATTTATGACCTGCACTTACGAAGGGGGAAGGCAGCTGTATATCAGGGAGTAAACCTTCTGAGAATAAAAACAGCTGGAGCTTGTTAAGGTAATTACACAGGGGAAAGGATAATGTACTGGGAACTCCTCAGAAGAATCTGATTTGTGGTGAGGGGAGAGAGATAAAAGCTCATTTAGGAACGACATGAACATGCTGCGTACGTAGCTGTTTATCAGTAAATATCTCCACTGAGATTAAGAAAAGCTGTAGCTTAATAAATTAAGTACTTCCTGGTATGGTGACTGTACTGGTAACTCCCCAAAAGAATCTGGATTGTGGTGAGGGAACTGAGAAAAAATATCATTTAGGACCTGCACTTACGAAGGTGGTAGGCAGCTGTATATCAGGGAGTAAACCTTCTGAGAATAAAAACAGCTGGAGCTTGGTAAGGTAATTACACAGGGTAAAGGATAATGTACTGGGAACTCCTCAGAAGAATCTGATATGTGGTGGGGGGAGAGAGATAAAAGCTCATTTAGGAACGACATGAACATGCTGCTTAGGTAGCTGTTTATCAGAAAATATCTCCACTGAGATTAAGAAAAGCAGTAGCTTAATAAATTAAGTACTTCCTGGTATGGTTACTGTACTGGTAACTCCCCAAAAGAATCTGGATTGTGGTGAGGGAACAGAGAAAAAAGCTCATTTAGGACCTGCACTTACGAAGGGGGTAGGCAGCAGTATGTCAGGGAGTAAACCTTCTGAGAATAAAAACAGCTGGAGCTTGTTGAGGTAATTACACAGGGGAAAGGATAATGTACTGGGAACTCCTCAGAAGAATCTGATTTGTGGTGAGGGGAGAGAGATAAAAGCTCATTTAGGAACGACATGAACATGCTGCGTAGGTAGCTGTTTATCAGTAAATATCTCCACTGAGATTAAGAAAACTAGTAGCATAACAAATTAAGTACTTCCTGGTATGGTTACTGTACTGGTAACTCCCCAAAAGAATCTGGATTGTGGTGAGGGAACAGAGAAAAAAGCTCATTTAGGACCTGCACTTACGAAGGGGGTAGGCAGCTGTATATCAGGGAGTAAACCTTCTGAGAATAAAAACAGCTGGAGCTTGTTAAGGTAATTACACAGGGGAAAGGATAATGTACTGGGAACTCCTCAGAAGAATCTGATTTGTGGTGAGGGGAGAGAGATAAAAGCTCATTTAGGAACGACATGAACATGCTGCGTAGGTAGCTGTTTATCAGTAAATATCTCCACTGAGATTAGGAAAAGCAATAGCTTAATAAATTAAGTACTTCCTGGTATGGTTACTGTACTGGTAACTCCCCAAAAGAATCTGGATTGTGGTGAGGGAACAGAGAAAAAAGCTCACTTAGGACCTGCACTTACGAAGGGGGTAGGCAGCTGTATATCAGGGAGTAAACGTTCTGAGAATAAAAACAGCTGGAGCTTGTTAAGGTAATTACACAGGGGAAGGATAATGTACTGGGAACTCCTCAGAAGAATCTGATTTGTGGTTAGAGAGAGAGAGATAAAAGCTCATTATGAACGAAATGAACATGCTGCGTAGGTAGCTGTTTATCAGTAAATATCTCCACTGAGATTAAGAAAAGCAATAGCTTAATAAATTAAGTACTTCCTCGTATGGTTACTGTACTGGTAACTCCCCAAAAGAATCTGGATTGTGGTGAGGGAACAGAGAAAAAAGCTCATTGAAGACCTGCACTTACGAAGGGGGTAGGCAGCTGTATATCAGGGAGTAAACCTTCTGAGAATAAAAACAGCTGGAGCTTGTTAAGGTAATTACACAGGAGAAAGGATAATGTATTGGGAACTCCTCAGAAGAATCTGATTTGTGGTGAGGGGAGAGAGATAAATGCTCATTTAGGAACGACATGAACATGCTGCGTAGGTAGCTGTTTATCAGTAAATATCTCCACTGAATTAAGAAAACAATAGCTTAATAAATTAAGTACTTCCTGGTATGGTTACTATACTGGTAACTCCCCAAAAGAATCTGGATTTTGGTGAGGGAACAGAGAAAATAGCTCATTTAGGACCTGCACTTACGAAGGGGATAGGCAGCTGTATATCAGGGAGTAAACCTTCTGAGAATAAAAACAGCTGGAGCTTCTTAATGTAATTACACAGGGGAAAGGATAATGTACTGGGAACTCCTCAGAAGAATCTGATTTGTGGTGAGGGGAGAGAGATAAAAGCTCATTTAGGAACGACATGAACATGCTGCGTAGGTAGCTGTTTATCAGTAAATATCTCCATTGAGATTAAGAAAAGCAGTAGCTTAATAAATTAAGTACTTCCTGGTATGGTTACTGTACTGGTAACTCCCCAAAAGAATCTGGATTGTGGTGAGGGAACAGAGAAAAAAGCTCATTTAGGACCTGCACTTACGAAGGGGGTAGGCAGCTGTATATCAGGGAGTAAACCTTCTGAGAATAAAAACAGCTGGAGCTTGTTAAGGTAATTACACAGGGGAAAGGATAATGTACTGGGAACTCCTCAGAAGAATCTGATTCGTGGTGAGGGGAGAGAGATAAAAGCTCATTTAGGAACGACCTGAACATGCTGCGTACGTAGCAGTTTCTCAGTAAATATCTCCACTGAGATTAAGAAAAGCAGTAGCTTAATAAATTAAGTACTTCCTGGTATGGTTACTGTACTGGTAACTCCCCAAAAGAATCTGGATTGTGGTAAGGGAACAGAGAAAAAAGCTCATTTAGGACCTGCACTTACGAAGGGGGTAGGCAGTTCTATATCAGGGAGTAAACCTTTTGAGAATAAAAACACCTGGTGCTTGTTAAAGTAATTACACAGGGGAAAGGATAATGTACTGGGAACTCCTAAGAAGAATCTGATTTGTGGTGAGAGGAGAGAGATAAATGCTCATTTAGGAACGACATGAACGTGCTGCGTAGGTAGCTGTTTATCAGTAAATATCTCCACTGAGATTAAGAAAAGCAGTAGCTTAATAATTAAGTACTTCCTGGTATGGTTACTGTACTGGTAACTCCCCAAAAGAATCTGGATTGTGGTGAGGGAACAGAGAAAAAAGCTCATTTAGGACCTGCACTTACGAAGGGGGTAGGCAGTTGTATATCAGGGAGTAAACGTTCTGAGAATAAAAACAGCTGGAGCTTGTTAAGGTAATTACAAAGGGGAAAGGATAATGTACTGGGAACTCCTCAGAAGAATCTGATTTGTGGTGAGGGGAGAGAGATAAAAGCTCATTTAGGAACGACATGACATGCTGCGTAGGTAGCTGTTTATCAGTAAATATCTCCACTGAGATTAAGAAAAGCAGTAGCTTAATAAATTAAGTACTTCCTGGTATGGTTACTGTACTGGTAACTCCCCAAAAGAATCTGGATTGTGGTGAGGGAACAGAGAAAAAAGCTCATTTAGGACCTGCACTTACGAAGGGGGTAGGCAGCTGTATATCAGGGAGTAAACCTTCTGAGAATAAAAACAGCTGGAGCTTGTTAAGGTAATTACACAGGGGAAAGGATAATGTACTGGGAACTCCTCAGAAGAATCTAATTTGTGGTGGGGGGAGAGAGATAAAAGCTCATTTAGGAACGACATGAACATGCTGCGTAGGTAGCTGTTTATCAGTAAATATCTCCACTGAGATTAAGAAACGCAGTAGCTTAATAAATTAAGTACTTCCTGGTATGGTGACTGTACTGGTAACTCCCCAAAAGAATCTGGATTGTGGTGAGGGAACAGAGAAAAAAGCTCACTTAGGACCTGCACTTACGAAGGTGGTAGGCATCTGTATATCAGGGAGTAAACCTTCTGAGAATAAAAACAGCTGTAGTTGGTTAAGGTAATTACACAGGGGAAAGGATAATGTACTGGGAACTCCTCAGAAGAATCTGATTTGTGGTGAGGGGAGAGAGATCAAAGCTCATTTAGGAACGACATGAACATGCTGCGTAGGTAGCTGTTTATCAGTAAATATCTCCACTGAGATTAAGAAGAGCAGTAGCTTAATAAATTAAGTACTTCCTGGTATGGTTACTGTACTGGTAACTCCCCAAAAGATTCTGGATTGTGGTGAGGGAACAGAGAAAAAAGCTCATTTAGGACCTGCACTTACGAAGGGGGTAGGCAGCTGTATATCAGGGAGTAAACCTTCTGAGAATAAAAACAGCTGGAGCTTGTTAAGGTAATTACACAGGGGAAAGGATAGTGTACTGGGAACTCCTCAGAAGAATCTGATTTGTGGGGAGGGGAGAGAGATATAAGCTCATTTAGGAACGACATGAACATGCTGCGTACGTAGCTGTTTATCAGTAAATATCTCCACTGAGATTAAGAAAAGCAGTAGCTTAACATATTAAGTACTTCCTGGTATGGTTACTGTACTGGTAACTCCCCAAAAGAATCTGCATTGTGGTGAGGGAAAGGAGAAATAAGCTCATTTATGACCTGCACTTACGAAGGGGGAAGGCAGCTGTATATCAGGGAGTAAACCTTCTGAGAATAAAAACAGCTGGAGCTTGTTAAGGTAATTACACAGGGGAAAGGATAATGTACTGGGAACTCCTCAGAAGAATCTGATTTGTGGTGAGGGGAGAGAGATAAAAGCTCATTTAGGAACGACATGAACGTGCTGCGTAGGTAGCTGATTATCAGTAAATATCTCCACTGAGATTAAGAAAAGCAGTAGCTTAATAAATTAAGTACTTCCTGGTATGGTTACTGTACTGGTAACTCCACAAAAGAATCTGGATTGTGGTGAGGGAACAGAGAAAAAACCTCATTTAGGACCTGCACTTACGAAGGGGGAAGTCAGCTGTATATCAGGGAGTAAAGCTTCTGAGAATAAAAAAAGCTGGAGCTTGTTAAGGTAATTACACAGGGGAAAGGATAATGTACTGGGAACTCCTCAGAAGAATCTGATTTGTGGTTAGGGGAGAGAGATAAAAGCTCATTTAGGAACGACATGAACATGCTGCGTACGTAGCTGTTTATCAGTAAATATCTCCACTGAGATTAAGAAAAGCAGTAGCTTAATAAATTAAGTACTTCCTGGTATGGTGACTGTACTGGAAACTCCCCAAAAGAATCTGGATTGTGGTGAGGGAACTGAGAAAAAATCTCATTTAGGACCTGCACTTACGAAGGTGGTAGGCAGCTGTATATCAGGGAGTAAACCTTCTGAGAATAAAAACAGCTGGAGCTTGGTAAGGTAATTACACAGTGTAAAGGATAATGTACTGGGAACTCCTCAGAAGAATCTGATATGTGGTGGGGGAGAGAGATAAAAGCTCATTTAGGAACGACATGAGCATGCTGCTTAGGTAGCTGTTTATCAGTAAATATCTCCACTGAGATTAAGAAAAGCAGTAGCTTAATAAATTAAGTACTTCCTGGTATGGTTACTGTACTGGTAACTCCCCAAAAGAATCTGGATTGTGGTGAGGGAACAGAGAAAAAAGCTCATTTAGGACCTGCACTTATGAAGGGGGTAGGCAGCTGTATATCAGGGAGTAAACCTTCTGAGAATAAAAACAGCTGGAGCTTGTTGAGGTAATTACACAGGGGAAAGGATAATGTACTGGGAACTCCTCAGAAGAATCCGATTTGTGGTGAGGGGAGAGAGATAAAAGCTCATTTAGGAACGACATGAACATGCTGCGTAGGTAGCTGTTTATCAGTAAATATCTCCACTGAGATTAAGAAAACTAGTAGCATAACAAATTAAGTACTTCCTGGTATGGTTACTGTACTGGTAACTCCCCAAAAGAATCTGGATTGTGGTGAGGGAACAGAGAAAAAAGCTCATTTAGGACCTGCACTTACGAAGGGGGTAGGCAGCTGTATATCAGGGAGTAAACCTTCTGAGAATAAAAACAGCTGGAGCTTGTTAAGGTAATTACACAGGGGAAAGGATAATGTACTGGGAACTCCTCAGAAGAATCTGATTTTTGGTGAGGGGAGAGAGATAAATGCTCATTTAGGAACGACATGAACATGCTGCGTACGTAGCTGTTTATCAGTAAATATCTCCAGTGAGATTAAGAAAAGCAGTAGCTTAATAAATTAAGTACTTCCCGGTATGGTTACTGTACTGGTAACTCCCCAAAAGAATCTGGATTGTGGTGAGGGAACAGAGAAAAAAGCTCATTTAGGACCAGCACTTACGAAGGGGGTAGGCAGCTGTATATCAGGGAGTAAACCTTCTGAGAATAAAAACAGCTGGAGCTTGTTGAGGTAATTACACAGGGGAAAGGACAATGTACTGGGAACTCCTCAGAAGAATCTGATTTGTGGTGAGGTGAGAGAGATAAAAGCTCATTAGGAACGACATGAACATGCTGCGTGAGTAGGTAGCTGTTTATCAGTAAATATCTCCACTGAGATTAAGAAAAGCAGTAGCTTAATAAATTAAGTACTTCCTGGTATGGTTACTGTACTGGTAACTCCCCAAAAGAATCTGG